>NC_027754.1:12271692-12272488 GCF_000695525.1 Brassica oleracea var. oleracea
ACACAAGGGAAACTCATTGATAGGCCATCACCAGTCAAAGAGACTAAGTAAATAATAAACTGGTGAATACATGTCTCAAGCGTTTAAATGATTATGGTATGTCCATGGGGGCAAGTGTGGACAATTCCGTGATACATGTCCATACCAAGTACGGCTTGGCTGAAATCTTTAAAACGCAAATAACTGATTGATAGACCATAACTTATGAGGTCAAAAACTCTCATTCACAACTTGGGCCACACGAAATTTACATGCACCTAAGTTAATACGCATCAGGCCATTTAGTGAGCATAGATATCCCCTATCACAATTAGTAACGGGTCAAGAGCCAGACATACCCCATCATAAGACATTTGGATGTGTTGTCTATGTACTAATTGCTCCACCATAGAGAACTAAGATGGGACCTCAAAAGGAGGATGCAGATATATGTTGGATATGATTCTCCCACAATAATAAAATACCTTGAGCCAACTATGGGTGATTATATTTGAGGCCAGGTACACGGATTATTTTAAGACCAGGAGGAGAAAAATAATAAAGCTGGTAAAAGAATGGTAAAAGAAATAGAATGGAATCAACCATCAATGTCTTGGCAAGATCCTCGGACTAAAGAATGTGAAATAGACATCTATAATCAATTGCCAGATTCCTTTGCTGACCCGAAAAGAGTGACTAAGTCATATATACCAGCTGCTAATGCACCAATAAGAATGATGTCCAAGAAGAGACACAGTCAAGTTGCTACAGAATCTAGACAACATATGAAACGTGGTAGACCAAATAGGTTCCAAAA
>NC_027754.1:12272662-12272944 GCF_000695525.1 Brassica oleracea var. oleracea
TAATGAATCTCAATCGATTATATCATGTCTGGAACATAATGGAACCAATAAGGAATGTCGACATAAGATGATTTATTTGCATACAAGGTAGCACTTGAATTTATGAATATAAGCGAGGATCATGAACCCACGTCAATATAAGAGTGCGCACTCGTAGAACATATTGGATTGAATGGAAACGTGGGGTTAAATAGTTTAAAGAAGAAAGGCGTATTTGGTCATATGATTAAGACGCCATATGATGTTAAAACCAGTGGATATAAATGGGTCTTGTGGGGAATC
>NC_027754.1:12272971-12288732 GCF_000695525.1 Brassica oleracea var. oleracea
TGAGGAATATAAATCGTGAGATATAAAGCTGATGTTGCACAAAGATTCTCACAAAGACCAGTAATAGGTTATGAGGAGAGATACTCCCATGTGGTGGATGCAACTACTTTTAAATTTCTCATAAGTCGGGCTATATAAGAGAGAAAATTAGACTTGCAGTAAGTTGATGTAGTGACTGCATATTTATATGGTCCACTGGATAATGAAAGTACTAGAGGGTATTGAGCTGAAAGTACAGCAAGTTCTCGAGAACAATATTGATAATCATCAAAGTATATGATCTGAATATCTTAGGAACCTCTGGATACAATTTCCCAAACAGTTGAATATCTCAAGAAAGAGTTTGAGATGAAAGATCTTGGAAAACAAAGTTTTGTTTGGGATTACAGTTGAGTACATTAACAATGAAGTCCTTGTGCATCAAATAGTATATACAAAAAAGAGTAATCAAGAGATTTAATATGGACCAGTCTCACCCATTATCTAGTACATGGGCGTGAGATCACTTGTTTTGGACACTGATCCATTCAGTCCAAAGGTGGACGATAAAGAAGTCCATTTAGTCCTGAGATGGACGATGCAGAAGTCTTGTTTTAGACACTGATCTGATTGGTCCATAAGAAGGACGATGAAGAAGCCTTTGATTTTGGTTTTATACTAACCAACCCAAAGAGGGGTTATTTGGTTTTGTTGATTTCTTTTCAGACAGGCTATGTTTTACACATGGTGGTACACGCATATCACAGCAACATCATCCAAGATTTCGTGTGTGTGTATTTGAGGTCGATGACTCAATATGTTCGATTAGATTGTGGCGTGGCCGATGGTAAAGAAGAACCAACTATCATGTTCGAGGACGAAGCATATTTTGCCCAAGATCTTCATCACCCACGGATTGCAGAAAATTGGAGAGGTCCAAGTGACCTTCAGTAGTGTCCAAATCAGGGGGGGTAATGTGTATTGTACTCTTTTTCCTTCACCATGGTTTTGTCCTAATTGGGTTTTCCTGGTAAGGTTTTAATGAAACAACATTAAAGCACATTACAAGCTCTAAATGATTATGGCATCCAAAGAGCAATGTTATGAACCAGATTATGGATGGCTCATAACCAAGAGATCATGATTTGTAATCTTTTCATTTATCTATGACGGTGTAATCTCTTATATAACGAACTTCTGTGTTATGATAAAGATAGACTTTTCCCTTACTTTTATAACAGTTTCTCTTTTTTGGTGAGTTTTTCTATGTATTTTTTTTCTTGAATTTTTTAGATTGCGGTCATCTGGTTACGATTCTTAGTCAACAAAGTTTTTTCTTCATTTTTTTGTGGTAACTTTAGCAGTTCTGTCGTTGGAGTTCAGGTATTCATCAGAGTCGACCGTTGTTAAAGTGAGAAGTTAGGGTTCCGAAGTTCGATGATGGATTGATGGTCATTTAGTGGGGTTTTCGGGTTTAGCCCACTTATTCGATCCCATTTCAAGTTTATATAGATTTTGTATTTTTCTGTTTATATTTTGTTTTTATTTTATTTTTTTATGTTAAAAACAAAAATAATATAAAAAGCCTTTTATAAAAAAAGATTCAAAGAATACACAATTTTGTTGACCTCAAAAGATCATTTTATTGCTCAAACATGAGATGTTTGTTCTGAGAATCGATCCAAACCAGAATAGAACAACCAACAAAATAAAAATCTTTTTAAAAAACTCTAGCAGTCCAAGCTAGATAATAAGCAATGTCGTCTTGCCCTCGATGAATGTAAGAGAACATGAAGGTATGAAATCTTCTTTGTAGTGCATGTATCTCCTTCAGATTTGTTGAGAAATTTGGCCACACTTTAAGCTTCCTAATCATGATAATTAAGTCCTTGCAGTCGGTTCCGAATTAGTTCTAACAAGTAGAATGAAGAAAACATATTTCCATTGCCCAAGCAAGTGTTTCGAGCTCCAAGTGCAAATGTGACTCTCTTCTTCTTTGGTTTCTTGGTAGTTGGATTTGACCTGACATAAATCCAACAATATCCACTGAATTGTGCCACAGAAGTCCAAAACCATCCACCAAACATATATCCTCTGAGCACACGGCTTGTGAATCAATATTAACCGGTGATTGTGTAACAGTCGACACCGCTTAATTTGCTGAATACCAAGCTTGGCATTGATCTTCTGCATGTTTGATTATCTCTAGAGGGTCTATGTCAATTCCTATAAATAATTTATTAGTCCTTGCTTTTCAAAAATACCAGATTATCAAAGGATAAAGATTTTTATCCAGTGACTGATCTTTAATACTGTTTTTCCTCCAAAATATATAATATATATTTGTGTAAATGCTTGAAACTAGGAAAATATTGGTACTGGAAGGTGTGGCTGATAGAGTTCATGCTTAGCTGATTCATCTGGTTCCTCATATCTAGGGGAACAATTGTAACATCGCGTATGACGACGTGTTCGAGTTCTTGCTAGAGTTACATGTCTTGTTACCAGCTGCAATATAAAATGACACATATTTTGTGGAGCATTAATTTTTCAAACTAAGGCTTGAATCTTAGTGATGTTGGGTTCCAAGTAGATTAAGTCTGTTTCTTGATGTAGGATGTTTCGAGCGACCAAATATCGTGACTTAACAATATACATGTCATTCTTTGTTAAGGTCCAACAATAGCTATCTCCGCGAGTTGTTTGGCTTATGGGTAGTGTGATAACCCGCCCTTCAGGATAAAATGGTCGAGAGAGCAAAAGTCAGAATCGGGAGCCGAGCATTTGGGAATCTAAGCATCAGGAGGAATGTTTAGTTTTGATCACATAAAACTTGACATGATTCGAAGAAAAGAGAAGATCGGTCGAGCATCAACTTGGTGGTCGAATCGCGGGCGATAAGGATCGATTGGGAAGTTTTGAAGTACGAGGTGGTCGAAGAATTCAACGTGAGTGAACTATGAGTCGAATAAGCTGCTCGACCATAGTTAGAAGATGTCTTAGATTGATCAGACGGACGTTTTGTAAGCATAAAATTTTTGGAAGAATGATGTTTCAGAAGCTCGACGGTTTAGAAACATGACGATTCTTAACCACAAAGTAATCCGCAAAACTTCGTATCAGCAGAATATTAATTCAGAGACATCATTAGTCGTAAGCAGGACGAGATTTAAGCAGGACGGGAAGTAAGCCCGAGGGGATCAAAGCATGACGGGAAAAACCTGAAATCGGGCAAAAACCCTAATTTCGGTATGATGAAATTTTCTGAGGAAGCTGGAGACTCGGGAAATATTTTTCAACAAGGTCAAAAATATTTTGGAGTCTACTAAAAATATTTAGCTCATCAGAACGGGAGCGGAAAAATATTTGGGATTGATCGCGGGTCAAAAATATGCCGGAAGGGTCAAAATCGCGTAAACCGACCAAGAAGCTCGAAGTGTCTCTATGCATATGGCCAGGACGTTCTGTCTAGCATCTCAGGATCTGAGTGTCAACGCAAGGACGAGGTGTAGACGTGCATGGGTGCTGAAGCAGCTTGACAAGCAGTAGCTCAAGGTGTCGCAGTATTTGTGAACTGCACATGCAGACTGAAATGGAGAGGGCGGTGTGTCGTAACACATGAAGGCTGTGCATGCTGAGAGACATGTGGACGTGGGTGTGTCTCCCTGCATGTGTCTGAGACATTCCTCACGGCATGTGTGTGCCCGTGTGTCGCCGCGCATGTAACCGGAAGCATGCGGGCTGACACACGAGCGCTCATGTGGCTCGATGTTACTCGCTAAAAATATCTATAAATACCCACGACCCCCACTTCATTTCTCCACATCCAGACCTGTCCAAAGCAACATAAAAACATGAGAGAAAGAGTAGAAATAGAAAGCAAGAGATTCCGAGTTGTTAGGAGAGTTTAGAGAGTTTCCGAGGACCGAAATTATGCCGGGAAGTTCTGAAATACTATCCAAAAGCTAGAGGAGGCTCTGTCCGACTTATGATCAGTCCAGCCCAGTCCAATCAAGACATTGACGTTGGGTTTTGGCTAAGCACTCTCCGATCAACCAGCTGCTCACCGGCCTAGAACACTGTGAGTTGGTTTGTTTGAGTTGCACCTGGAACTTAAGGAAGATCGAGTATTCATATAGAGTAGAATGCTCATGCTGTTGCATGATAGAGTCCTTAGGGTTATTTATTAAACTGGACTCAGTTTAGCACGGGCTAGGCTGAGATGAAATGGAATTAAGACTGAGATAATAACCTGACTAGACTAAGATGATCAATTATAGTTGAATTGAGTTAAGGATGAGATGCATGTCTTGATTGTTTACTACTTGGTTGATTAGTTATGGATTAGACATGCCTCAGTGATGATTGCTTGGTAGTGATTATTGTTTGTTCAGGGATTGTGGTAATGTTGTTGTTAAGGGAATCTTTGGCCATATAGGCCGATCTCCTAGTTGTGATGTTGATACTACGGGTCCTATGCCATATAGGCTGGACTACGTGTATTAGTGGATAGTGTCATAGACTCCTAATATTGTTTAGTTGTGGATTGGAGTCTCATCCCGTAGGTCTTTCCTAGGGATGGTTTGTGTCGAGTGTGTGTTATGCTGACGCAGGTGTGAAACCTGCTCATGCTAGGCATGTTTGGGGTGGACTAGTGTTTCCTCGCCCTTGTATTCAGCGGGTTCAAGGAAACCCATTATTTGCTGGATCGAAAAGACTCAGATAGATGGATTATGGCCTATGGCTGAGTATTACACGATGGTGTAATTTCCGACAGTGACCAGAAGGTACTGTAGGCTGTCGCGCGGTGACCCGAAGGTACTGTGGGCCGCGGTCGGTTGAAAGTTCCTTTTTACGGCCTTTGTGGTAGGGTGATAGGATATTGCAAATGTAGAGAGGAGGAACACGAAATCACCAGGGCCCGAGTTAGAGTGTTGTGTCGTGTTGAAATAGTCTTATTGTGTTGGGGGTTGTGGAACCCTCGAGTTAGTGTTGGCACCGAGATACGGTGTTGTCTTGGATCAAGTCTTGATTGTTAGACTTGTTAGGGATCCGATCCGTTTTAGTAGTTGGCCGTATGGCCAAGGATTGTTATTATTAGATTAAGGTTGAGCATACCTTAGTCGGTGTTTTCGGATTAGCCTTAAGCTTTGTTTATTGCACTTAGGCTAGATTGATTGTTATTTTGGGTTTTCTGAGCTAGCTACTAGGTTTTGGGTAGAGGTAGTCAGCTCACTAAGTGACCTTACGTTGCTCACCCAATTCTCGTTGTCCTTTTTGCAGGAGATCAGGTTGTAGAGGATTGGGCGCATAGGCCACTGGAGTAGATTTGCAGTGCATTTGGCTATGGTTTGATTCTTAAAATGTTTTATGTTTCCGTTGCGTTTTATTTGGGTTTGGGATCCCTAAAATGTTTAAATGTTCTTAGAAGAATTATATGTGAACTTAAAAATGAACGGGTCCAAAATGATATTGGTTTAGTCCGAACCAACACAATGTTTTAGGTCTTTGTACGGGTTGAAAAGCCTTAGGCCTCGATCTAACCGAACCGTTAACTTCGGGTAAGGGTTGCAAATCCTTCAGCCTTGAGTTAGAGGGACGTGTTAGTGGACGAACTGGGCTTGGTTGCGGATTAAGTTATGTGACTTTGACTGGATTGTTCCTAGCCTGTCATGTAGCGCTTCCGGACCATGGTGTTGGGTTGGACGGTCAGTCATGTTCTTGTTTGATTGTTGGCTGGCCGGTTGGCCACTCATCTCCAACCCTTAGTGTGGGTCGTCCGTCGGTTATGTTCTTATTTGCTTGTTGGCCGGTGTATCGACCTATGCCTAGGACTATTGGGGGTGTTACAGGTAAATTCTAATTAAAGGGTTTTCTTCCGGGTGAACCAAGTCTTCAAGCATCTTCACATTCCATTCCTTTGATACATTGTTGATGAAATCACTAACATGCAGTCTCGGATGAACTACTGGAACTCTAGGCATGGTTGTTCTCGCCGGTGTAGTCGGAATCCACAGATCCTCTCAAGCTTAAACTCATAACATGAATGGATCTTTTGTTTAATTTTCAGGGTTAATAAAGGTGTCGCAGCTTAAAGGCTTGTCCATACATATGAATGTGTATTGTAGAACTTGCTCGCAAGACGAGCTAAGCCTATTATATTTTTTATGCAAAACCCTGGGTAACTTCCCTAACTATTTTGCCAACAAAGACAGATTAAACTCGTGAATCATACAGAATTCTGGGCCACCCTCCTCTCTTGGCAAGCATAATTTCTCCCATATAGTGTAGACCTTTTTAAGAGGCTTTGAACTCCACCAAAAACGTGCAATGACACTAGATAATTTCTCAAAAATGTCTAAAAGCAGCAAGAAGCTCGTCATAACATAGGTTGAGAGTGCATAAGCAATTGTTTAATGAGAATCTTCTTTCCCCTTTTTGAAAGCCATCTTGCTGACCATCCATTAATTTGGTGATGGAGCTTATCCTTCAAGAAGGCAAAAAATTTACATTTAGATCCACTAATATTTTCTAATATTCCAATGTATGTACCAATTTCTCCCTCATTTTGTCTTCCTAAAGCATTTTTTATCATCTGTTTCACGTTTACTGGCACTCTTTTACCTAAGAGTAAAGAGAACATATTAAATTGATGCATTCACCCGAAGCTTTTCTATATTTACTTATTACTTTCATTACTTCTTCACATTCATGCGGTTTCATTTTACAAAAGAAAAGTGATATCGCTCAAATTATCCTAAGTGATTTGTACTCTCTCAAATAAGAGGTTGAGTTGTTGTAGTTAGGGATCGAATCTATAAAGAACTGGAGCACACAAAAGATTTTAAACAATTTATAATTAAGCCAGGTTAGTTATTGAAATAGTAAATTGTAGTGGTGAACAAGGCAATTGTTCGGTTGATTGGTTTTGAGGTTTTGTAATTAATATGAGAAAGCGTTAGACTTAGGATTTCTATTCAGGTAATCATGATTATAATATTATAGAAGCTAGAGTAGTTTATTGGATATTCTAGAACTCAAACAAAGCAATAAACTATCAATTTTCGTTTGTTTAGAATATCTATTGTCTGGATCTCAGATCTCAACTGTCATTTGTTGATCTGGAGAAAGTGTTGATCGATGCTATCAATGGATATTCGATCGATACACCTTTCAGAACGTCGATCGATACACTTTTCAGAACGTCGATCGATACACCTATGTGTTTGTTGATCGATGTTCCTTCCAACAAGCTTTACTGAGCGAGTTTGACTACGTTCACTAGGTTTCCTAGATCAACTTCCATTTGTTTCTGGCAATCCTAGCAAAATATGAATTATTTCAGGTAACAGACCAGGCTTCCGCTTGTGCCTAATTATTGTAATATCAGGGTTCTAGTTAGCTACTCTAGAACATAAGCAATAAGAGCAATTCAAGTGATGGATATCACAAACAACTCAACAATGTATATTTGAAGTTAATTCTTCATAATCCTATTTAAACACTAAACCTAACAAAGATTAACTACTCAGACATAGCAAAGCAATTCATAGCAAATAACATAAAGAAACTCATAAATAGATCAAGGTTAGAAATACTGGAGTTCCAATACAAATCTCTGAAGGAGTCTTGGATCTTCTCTCCAAATCTACTAAAAACCTTTGCTGTGTAAAACTAGACAGTAGGAAAAAGTTTAGAAAGCGTGTGTTGCCTAGAACAATGACATAACACATAAATATTATGTTAAAAGTCGGCCAGAGGTATTTCTGTAAATATGACTTGACTTAGATTTTAAACCGGCTGAGCTTTGCGCACTTCGATGTCGATTGATGTCATAGAGTGTACATCGATCTATGGTGAACTATGAATGTCGACCTCGAACTTTTTTGATGGCCAGCTTCGAGCTTCTTCTCATCTTATCTCCAAAATGCACCAAAATCATCATTTTTTTACAAATCATCTCTGAACTTGTAAAAGTGCTAAAAGGACTCCAAAACATAATGGATAGTTCCTAAAACACCTATATACCATGGCTAAAAGTGGGTAAAATCTATGGTATATCAAAAATGCTATCATCAGCGAAAAGAATGTGTGAAATCGGAGGACTATCCATGTTATCTTCCCCTGATCTTTCGAATTATTGAGAAGGCTAACGAGCGCTTTTGTATATATAATAAAGTTGAAAGAAGACAAATGATCTCCTTGGTGCAGTACTCTATGTGGGATAATATTACCTTTTGGTTGATCATTCATAAGAATCATATAACTCACTGAAGTAATACATCTCATAATCCAAATTAATCTAGGTTTCCAAGAAACCCATCTTTTGCATTATTGCTCGAATAACTTCTGATTTTATCATTCGTAGGCTTTACTCATACCAATTTTGATTGACATCATCTTATTCCTACCTAAAGGCTTCGTTATAAGCGCATGAAATATTTTTGAACAATCATTATGTTGTCAATAACCGGTCTCTCAGCAACAAAGACTGATTGAGATTCTTATATTTGTTTTGGATTGACTTGCTTCATTCTCTGGCATAAGATCTTAGAGATTATATTATAGCTTACATTAGAGCATTTCCAATGATTATCCTCATTTTTCACTCAAAATGAATTAAACTCAAAATGAGTTTACTTTTTGCTGCAATGATTCCTCTCATTTTTCTCTTCAAAAAAAAATAATTTCAAACAATGATGTTATTACTACTTATTATTAATTTTAAAATAATGGTTATTATTTTATAAAACTTGTACATTTTATCCAAATATGTTGTTAGTTTATTTATTGTTTTACCAACACATGATTTTATTTTATTTAAAGTATAAAACAAATATTGAGTTTTTAAGATATATAAAAAATTTATACAAAAGTTGAAAGACTAATTTAGAAATAAAAAAGCTTAACACAAAATGAGAGAAAATATTAAAAATGAGGGAAAATCTTCTCCCATTGTGCATCATTTTTTGCTCAAAATGATGCACCACTGGAGAAGATTTTTCCTCTTTTTTTTTGATTTTTTTCTTCACAAAGAAGCACCATTGGAGATGGTCTTACATATATTGATCGGGCATAATTGTGTCATCTAAGTGGGCTTATCTTTTTCAGAATGAGACAAATGGTTAGACCAAGTGCCATAATGCCTTCAAAAGGAAAATAATTAACCATAAAAGTTAAATCATTCTTCACTATATCTCAAAAACTTCTGATAAAAGAGAGCTATCATCCGGTCTGGTCCATTAGTTTTATCTGGGTGTATCGTAAATAGGGCTAATTTCACCTCCCCTTCGGTAACTGGAGCCCTTTAGATTATATTTTATCAAAAATGTGATAGTCGTAGAGACATCTGCTTGGGCTTCATCTATTTCATCCGGATTGGATGATTCAAATATGCTTCTAAATAGCTGGTAGCAATGGCTACCAGAAAATCTTCATCCTGTAGAAAATTATCTGTTTTTGTTTTCATCAGCTGTTTAATCCTATTTTCACCCTTCTCTACTTTGTCAATATCATCTGAGTACATAGCTTCCACTTTTTCTTGAAGTTCGTCCATTTATTTCTTTGAGTTCATATCATTTTGTCATTTCCGTTGACTCAAAGCACCGCGACAATTTGAAATATAAAGCATTATATGCGCATAAGAGAGAAGATCTGACGAATTCCAACCCTCCAAAATCATCTACCTTATTTCCTCACGATCTAACCAGCACTTATCAAATTTGAATTTCTTCCTTGTCTTTATTGATTTAACAAGGATAGTAGCTAGAAGCAGACGATGATTCAATGCCCACATGCAAAGGTATTGAACAAATGAATGAGGAAAATTCTCATACCAGTCTTTGTTTCAAACATCACGATCCAAACGACATCTGACTGCCGTCCTTCCTCGTTTTCCAACCTATGACATATTTCGAGAGAATGGAAATTCCAGCATTCCGTAGTCATTATCAGAGCGTCACCTACGTCTTCTTTTTCATTATGCCATGTAATTTTATTATAATCTACATGAACCATGGTTGAGATCGTGTAGTGGGAAAACGCGTAAAACGTTCCCACACTAGCTCTTGACGTTCTAAAATAGGTCACCATAAACAAATCATAAAAAATATTATTCAATCAGTGACTGCTTTAACGTTAATCATGATGTTATTTGAAAATAAAAAAATTATTTGAAACTCATCCAGAAACAAATAAAGCTAGACATGTGCCCTAGCCAAATGGTTCAATGGTAAACAAACTATTAAATCCTAAATCGGTCTGAATGTTTTGCAACAACAGCTTCCTATTCTTCATTTCAGAAAAGAAAACAAGTCATAGCAATGCTTGTAACACATCTTCATGAAGCGTCAAACTATGAAAGATTCAAAATAAAGAATAACTTATAAGACAACTTAAAAAAAATACTAAACAGATTCAAAATAAAGTAAGTCTCTTGCTGCTCTTTGATCTCGCGCTTCGTTTCAGACATATCACAGGTCCTGGTGTAAGGTTTCTAACCGGTGGTGCTCCGTGCGCAAGGGCTTCTTCCCGGTGATGTTTCTGCTGCTACTGGTTCAACGGTGAGGTTATCGAGGTGGAGAATCACATAGCAGCTGGATTTTTGAGTTGGGAGAGGATCGGTTTTCAACCTATTGATCTTCTCCGTTTCATTTTTCCGTCGTTGTTGAAGATGATTGGTTTGATTTTGATTGGGCGGTGGATCTTTGCCGGTTTCTGGTCGGAAATTATTCTTCTATGGGGTTTAGGTTTTTCGGTATCCTTCGGTGTCGCAGTGGTCCAGTCCTTCTTTTCGGTGGTTAGTTGAGCTCTGCTGGTCTCCTTGGCCAACAGAGGCGAGTCGTGAGCTTAGGTGTGCATGAGGAGATGACGCCTAGCTCTGTTCAGATTAGTGTGGGTGTGGCTAGCTGTTATATTCACCTGTTCAGGTGGATCTCGACAGTCGTCTATGGTGGTTAGGGGCATCTTTCCACGCTACATCACCTCAGTCCTTTGAACACGGCTGCATATCAGTTCATCCAAATGTTTAAGGCATCGCCTTTCATTGCGGATTTGAGTCTTGGTTCTTACTTGGTTTAACCTAGCTCCCAATGACACGGGTCTGGATTCTTACAGCAGAGTCCTCGACTTCTGGTTCATGGTGGTCAAAAATGTGGAGGCGATTCTCGGGGGTCATTGATCGCCTCTGTGTCAAACATTTGGTCATGTTCACTTGCCGTAAAGTTCGCTTGATCTTTTGCGGTAGTGTGTTATGACTTAATTTGCAGGTGATTGGAGACAACCTGATATAGTGGTGATGGTGAAATCAACTCGCTTTTGCATGGTTCGTGGCGAAATATAAGTGTATACAGCTCGGTTCCTTGGAGCTCTTCTCGGTAAGAGTAACTTGAAACCTCCACTTCTATTTCTGTCAAGTGACAATGAATGGTTACAAACTTCGAGGAGTTCAACAGGAGCTAAATACACCAAAGATGACTAAAAAAATCCCAGCATCCAAGGAAACGAGGAGAACTTCACTTTCCCGAGACCATCGTCGATGGTGAGAAAGACAACTGATTCCTAAAGATGTTTAAAGTTGATTAGCGAAACGTGCCGAGTTTAGTGGATGGAGAAGCTAGGAATGAAATACACTGATTTGAGAAATTTTGTTCAAATCGTACTTGTAACCGGGTCTAAATTCCCGTATTTCGGTTTGAATAAAATTTTAATTTAAATTAAAAAATCTATAAAAAAATTAAATTTTTAAAAACTAAAATACAAAATCTAAATTCTAACTATAATATCACTATTTGTGTTCTTCGAGAAACTAAAACATACGGCAAAGTCTAAAACTAAAAATTAAAAAAAAAAAAACTTAAAAGCCAAAAATCAAAAATATGAAAACACCTAAGTTTTTCTTAAGAAATAGAATTCAGAATTGACGTGAAAATAGAGCTTTTTAGAACATGTATGCCATTTGATCAAAAAAAAAAAAGATCATGTATGCCACTAGTGTCTGAGCATACATCCAGTATTTAACTTTCATGTTATGAACAATGTGGATTGCCATTAACCAAGACAAGAAGAGATGGCCTATCAGGCCACGACCAGGCCCAACCACAGCCGTGTCCAAGAGAAGAGAGAGAGAGCCGACTACAGGAGAGAGAAAGGCGGCTTAGAGAGAAAAGGAAACCATCTTTCCTTTTTCCTATTAGATGTTATCTTTCATTTTATGTATTTAGTAGATTTCCTATTTCATGTAGGATTAGGATAAGTACTCTTTCCATTTATCTCTATCTTGTAATCCTTATATAAGGGACCCCTTTTGATGATTAATAATACACACAAAATATTCAGTCTCAAACCCTTCGTTCACAACACGTTATCAGCACGAGGCTCTAGATCCTGAGACAAAACCCTAACCTAAAATCCGTCACATATAAACCCTAAATCAGGCGGAACTTCAAATCGATCGATCTCTCCAACCCCAACGAACCAGATGACGAGCCACATATCAAATTGAAGCTCTTGACGAGACGAATCCATCAGCAAAAACCGTTCGTCGATCCGATCTCCGACGCGCCCACACTCGTAGAAACAATACACGGCTCCGACTTAGTTCTTTGGAATCCTAATCCGAGCCTACAAGATTTTCTAGCCAACTTCAAATCCTATGGAAGATAAGTTTATCATACCTTAGTAGTTTGATGATATCTTGTTCAGATTATGGTGTTCATGTAATCTAATACTCCTTGTTTATTGTTTCATGAGCTGAGAGGAGTTGGTGCAAAGATCTAATCTCAACGAACCCTAATTTGTCCTAGCTCGCGTTCCAGCTCGTTAGCATCCGATCAGCTCCAGCCATAAGGTGTTCCTGATCCTAGACGACCTCAGCTTCCAGTTCACATCACAGGCAGCTCGAGTTTACAATCAACCAGCTCGCAGTCCGATCAGCCGCTCGCAAATGAAGCAACTCGCGACCCGATAGGAGGCAGCGTCTGTCCAGCTCGCGCCCGAGGTTTATCAGTCCATCTTGGAGGTCCGAGTTCTACAATCTGCAAGACAAAGGTAATCCTAATTCTGAGAACATGAATCGAACCTGGTTGTCTTGTAAAGATTGAAACCCTAAAAGATAATCTCTAAAACTAAAAACCATAGGATAATAGATCAATACCCTATGATTAAATCGAAGCTCTATAAGTTCGATCTAAACCTAAGAAAGAGATGGATCCATTGATCAATTAAAATCAGAGCCTTAAAGGTTTTTGAATCTCAATTCAAATCCCCTTGATCAAAGATCAAAGTTTTCGAAATCCCCTAAAACCCTAATTAGAAAATTGGTTTTAAATTTGATTTGAAACTTGAGTGTTTTTGACTGATCACCTAGAGCTGTAATTAGGATTGTTTCAAAACTTGAATCTGAATCTTGTTTAAACTAAAACCATAATTTCGAAGTTAAAGATCCTAAGGCCTTGAAACCCTTAATCGGTCATTTGAATGTTTTAAAACCCTAATCTCGATTTTAAAATTCTAAAGGCCTTGAAACCTTAATCTTATTTTGCTAAATCGATTTCTACTAAAGTTTAAATTAAAACCCTATATTTTATAAAGTAGAATCCAATTGATTAAGGTTGCTTGCATAAATGAGAGTTAGGTTGCTAGATTACTTGATACTAAAATCTAGTTGAATATTACCAAACCTTGAAATTAGTAAACCTAATAGAGATGCAACTATGCAATAGGATTAAATACATTTAGATTAATAATCCCCTATTGTATATAGCCGTATGGCCTAATACATTGTACACACTTGCGGCCTTGTGCCCTTGATTGATTAAAAGCCGTGTGGCTTAGTGTACATCTAAGAGGCCGAGTGGCCTAGCATCCGGATAGTCATATGACCCGGACTGCATCATGATCCGATCCTTAAGATCGTTGTATCACATAATAATCGTGAAAGTCTAAGGCAAAGCCGTATGGCCTTATATCCGGATTGATATATAAACCGGATTGTGTCATGAACCAATCTCTAGGATTGTTGTATCACACTAACATGGCCGTTTGACCTAATTGGCACCATGATCGATTGTTTTCGTAGATGCGTAAGACTTGTTTGTGGCCGAGCTTGATAAATACCATGCGGCCACATGATCACATTGTGAACCTAAATTTTAAATGACAATGTGACTCAGATATCGAAAAGGGACTTGGTGATACAATCACCAAGGACAACAATGAGAATGAATCGGTACAGGGCTGTAAGCATTATATTCTATCATCTCATTGAAGGTCTAAAAGATCAGTACATCACTATAGAAAATCCACTAGACTTTTGGGATGCTTAACAACATAGAAATTACCACCAGAAAACGGTGTTGCTTCCTAAGGCTAGAAATGACTAGAAGAATCTAAGATTCTTGGATTACAAAGTCATGGATGAGTACAACTCAGTCTTGTTTAAGACAGTCTCGATGCTGAGACTTTGTGGTGAAGTAGTAACCAAGGAAGAGTTACTAGAGAAGTCCTATTCCACATTCCATGTGTCGAAAGTCATACTGTAACAACAATATAGAATAAAAGGCTTAGCCACTTATACTGATCTGATTTTCAAAAGGACCAAATTTCGATACTACTAGTCTTATTGCTTTATGATTGCATTCGTGTTTACTTTAACCTAAGGATCATTCACGATTTATATGGAATTGGTTTTAAGTTTATTAAATCTTGCCTGATCTTACTTAAACATGTGAATGTTTTAAAGAGTTGCCTAAAGAGCATAAAACCAAGTAAGAAATCATGAATGGTATAGAAAGCCTAGTAGGAAACTATGGCTAAGGCATTTGCCTATAAGGCATTATATACACCCAAAGAAATATGGTCCATTGAAGTTATAATGAATGGTTTCCAACTAAGAAACAATGGGCAAGAAAGGTAACAAAGTTCCTTCAGATCTTTAAGAATAAAAACGCCTAAGACATTTGAAAGAAAGTGGTCGAGACTATACCGATGATCTCTACTGATTTATACTATGCTAAGGATCAGTATGATAAGAGGCAAGAGATGTGGTGACCATATTGAGAAACACCACGAAATTTTACACTATATGGCATGATAGGATTAGCCATCCTAGTATAGAACTTGATGCAAAAGATCAATATTGAAAAGACACAGAGTTATCCCGTAAAGATCTCACGTTGTGAAACATGTACACATAGGGAAACTCATTAGGCTTAATTATCCCAAAGCACCACGACCTTATAGTATGGTCATGAGGGGGAGAGAGGATAAACCCATGATCAATACTACAAGTTCGTGTACTATGGTCTAAACACCATGATATATGGCTCGGCCATTACTAGACCATAAAGGGCCATTACCCGGCCAAAGAGAGGCCATGATACAAAAAGCCAAACCAAAGAGGCCATCACCTATAATCAGCTTAGCCACGACTTGGCCATGACTTGGCCGTGACTTGTCTGAGAAGTGCATGCTTGTCCGTACACAGTCCATGACTCGGCCAAAAGAAGCCGAAGAGACCATAAGAGACAACAGTCTGGCCGCAAAAGCCATAACCGGTCCGGAAAGGCCATTACCTATAAAAGGTTCGGCCATTACCTATATGCTTGGGGACATTATGAATATACATGTACAGAATGATAATAAGCATCAGGCCATATAAGTGAGCATAGATATTCCCATCTAAAGAATGAATACGGGTCATTAAAACCAGACAAACCATCTTAAGAGATTCTGAGATAAAACCACCACATACATATATGTGCCGTCTAAGATGGAACCTCAGA
>NC_027754.1:12289681-12311678 GCF_000695525.1 Brassica oleracea var. oleracea
AAGATCAACCATCAGGTTGCAATCCGACATTAGATCCCTTAAGGATCCAGCATAGCAGAATGGTCTGCTGCTGTATGAGCTCCATAAAGATTTGTCATAAGATTAAAAGGAGACATCTAATCTGTCGGATACCAAAGAAGTATTGTAGCCCATAAAGCTTATGAGATCTATGACCTAAGGTCATTAAGATATGAACGCAAGGAATAAGACATTACTTAAAGCAAAGAAATTGATGTCCACATGTGAGATACATGAGAGTGTGTTCGGCCGAAGAGCCATGATAAGAGATTATAAAACCTCAAAGCAATAATCATTGAACACTCATAAGATTAATAAGTGGACATGTATGGACGTGGTCTATGGACTGGACATTGATCGACCAGATTGAAACATGGCAGAATGGTTATCATAGTTAACCAAAAGTAAAGAGTATAGAAGTAGATGATCACGTCTGAATCATGAATACATGCAAACACGTTTTGCAAAGACCAACATGTGATTCCCGAGGACAATGTGGTTCACATTGCTTAACACACATGCTTTAAACGGGACACTCAGTGTCAAAGGACATGAGAAACGACCTAAGAGGTCTTAATTACGGTGCAGTAATGAAACTGGCCGATTACTCTCTTCCTACACAGACAGGATAGATCACGCATTAAGATGCGTAGTATGTAGAACCTATACCGAGGTTCACATCAGGGGGAGTAGTGCGTGTTGTACTCTTTTTCCTTCACCATGGTTTTGTCCCACTGGATTTTCCTGATAAGGTTTTAACGAGGCAACATTAAGCGTACTACAAATCATGTATGATTATGGCATCCAATGGGGAGTGTTATGAACAATGTGGATTGCCATTAACCAAGGCAAGAAGAGATGGCCTATCAGGCCACAACCAGGCCCAACCACAGCCGTGTCCAAGAGGAGAGAGAGAGAAAGCCGACTACAGAAGAGAGAGAGGCGGCTTATAGAGAAAAGGAAATCATCTTTCCTTTTTCCTATTAGATGTTATCTTTTATTTTATGTATTTAGTAGATTTCCTATTTTATGTAAGATTAGGATAATTACTCTTTCCATTTATCTCTATCTTGTAATCTTTATATAAAAAACCCCTTTTGATGATTAATAATACACACAAAATATTCAAAAAACCCTTCGTTCACAACATTTCCTACAATCAACTCTAACGAGAAAAGTTTTTTTCGTCTTTTTATACGGAGACAAAAGTTAAAACAGAACAGTATTGGAATCTACTAGAATCTTTCCATGTATAAATTTTTTATCTTCGTACTAAATATTTGAGATACGTCAACAGTGATAATGACAAAAACGAAGCTCCAATCAGAAAACCAAAATGTCACATTCCAATCTTTACGTTTACAAGCTACCAAATGCAAAACCGAAATTCAAAGGGTAGAATCGAGACGAGCACAAACGCAGCAAGTATTAAACCAAAAGACAGATGCGAATTCTCAGTACTTAATGGGTGCAAGAACATCGAGCTGGGCTCCAAGTTTCTCCTCTGCAACCTTCTCGGCCTTAGTCCTGAGCTTGATGAGCTGTTTCTTACGCTCATACACAGCTTGTGACCTCTCCTTTCTCTTGACCTCAAGCTCCTGCAATATCATTATACAAATGGTTAAATCCCATTTTCTTCCAGTTGATGTCTACATAACTAAAAATGAATAGAACATGCGCAGGATTTACCAGACCATCTTCATTTTTACTACATTATCAACTCAGCATTCATACAATGAAAGAGATGTTTCAGTAAAATGCAAACCTACCACCCCAACAATATCTGGTCATGGTACTACTAAAAAGACCCACATAATATTTTAATGTATCATCAACTCTCTACTTATAGGGTTCTTCAAAACTCAATATTATATTTATGAAAACAATCGTAAATTAAGAAACATTTGTTCCCTAAACTTTGTATACAGAAAAGGGGACATACCTTGATGGTGTCGTAGTGATTCCAGCCAACCTCAGAAGAAAGACGGCCCAATAAGCAGTACTTGTGACCAGCTTGGAGCCTCAAGACCCTACGCAATACAAAATGAAACCAGTTGATAGCTGAAACAGATTGGGCATTATCTATTAAAAAGAAAAGAAAAGTTGCACGAATATATTACTTGAGAGCATCAGGAATGACCATTCTCTTAACCTTGTCGTAAGGAGGAGGGACTCCTTCAAAAACCTTCAAACGGTCAAGAGCAGCAGCTCCACGCTTGGTCTTGTGTGGAATCATCCTGTTACACAATCACAAACTACTTGAAAACATCCTCTCACACCTCTTCCAAACAGTTGACTTCTAAAACAGACAAATTACATAAAGAAACCTTCACCAAAATGATTCATTTTCAACAGCAGCAGCCATAGCTAAAAAAGATACTAGTACGTGATATTGCTATAGTCCTGCATACATTTACTGATCTTCATTTTAAAGTTTTGCAATAGAAGCAAGAACAGCAGTTCTAAGAAATGTAGAGATTAAGAAAACGAACCCACGAACGGTACGCCAGAAGATCTTAGAGGGAGCCCTGAAGTGAATGGGACCGTGAGAAGGCTTAGTGTTCATGCGCTTCCTGAGAAACCTCATGTACTTCATCTTCTGTCGAACCAATCCACCTGACAGACAAATCTCCTCACATCGGACAACAACCACTCTCTGTCCGTTGAGCAACTCCTTAGCGATGATGGAAGCAAGACGCCCCAACATGTGGTGCCTTGCATCGACCACGACGCGCTTTGCGCATATCCCTGAACCAGACACCATCTCTCGATTGATTCGATTCTCTCGGGCTGCTTCCTCCTTCCCAAAGATTAAGAGTGTAGACCCAGTGGCGGATTATATATGACGCGGCTAGTAGAAAACATTAGGGTTTCTCGTCTAAAACCTAATGTTAATGGGCTTTTGTAATTAGCTTTTAGGCCCAATAAAAGCCTCTTAACCTTTACTTTATTCTGTTTCTTGTCATTCTTCGAAGGGATTCGGGTTCTTCTTCTGTCACCAGAGACGGAGGACAGACTTCAATGAATATAGCTTCGAGGATTCGACGAAGTTTCTTCAGAGAGGAGAAGAGGAAACTTCCTATTGTAAATGGATCATCGAGCAGGAACGAAGATGATTTGCTAGGAGTGACTGATGAATTGATCGATCACGTCAGATCTTTCACCATTGACACGTTTAAGAACTTCTCTCTCTACGGTAATTTCGAATCCGAGTCTCAATTTGATGATTTTTTTTTCTCGATTGGTGAACAAGCAAGCAGTAGTGATATGGGGATTATGTTTCTGAAAGTAGACGAAGAAGCGTGTGTAAATCCTTTGGAAGAAGATGAAGAATACAATGGAGTGAGCTCCTCTGAGAATGTGAAGAAGGATTTGTCTGACTGGCAGGAGAGACACGCCGTTCTCGTCTTGTCCAAATCCAAGGTTTTTGATCCTTCTCTTTGTCTCAATGACTTGAATCTGCCGAGTTCTTGCTGTTCAAGATGATTTTGTTTTACCGATTAGTAACATTGAGTTAAATCTTATAGAAAGCTTTCGAAGCTGAACTTTGTAACATTGATTTAAATCTTATAGAAAGCTTTCGAAGCTGAAAAAGATTTTTTTTTTTTTTTTTTTTTTTTTTTTTTTTGGCAATTGCAGGAACTCTCACAGCTGAGATTTAAGTTATGCCCACGTCTCTTAAAGGAAGATCACTTTTGGAAGATATACTTCAAACTTGTCAGGAACCTTGTTGCAAAGTAACTACTTTCTTCCTTTGAGATTCCTCCATGTGTTATATACCATTTTATGGAATTGCTGTTTGAACCTATTAAAGAATTATATGATTGGTATAATCGAAATTGTTTTTGCAGATATGAGGTGCAAGCAATCCAACAGGCAATAATCACAAGTATGGCCATGGAAGCTTCTGAAATCAAAGGTGTTTATGAAGTTGAAATGTCAGAAACCAGGCCAAATTTGACTAGTACCGGCGGACCTGCAACTCCATGAAAGCTTAGTAGCTTAAGACAGGTGTTGTAACTTACAGACTAGTAAACTCTTGCTGTTGTAATCTAAGGCTGCACTTATTCTAAACACGTAGATTTTTTTGCTTTTTACAGCTTATTAGACGGGTTCAGTAACGAAAACCAATATATACTGAATCAGCACCGCTTGATCGGTTAAATATTATTCCATGTGTTTAAAGCGTGACAAACCCCTAAGAAATGATACTAGTGATTGCAGTACCAATTCATGGCAGTACTTTGGCCAAATAAACCAAGTGACTCTCCCAAAGTCCGAATAACAAACTCTGCAACATGCAGATTTTTCTTCCCATGATCGTTGCTTTCTTACGGTTTTGCTTCACAATGTTGTATAAAAGAATGATTCAACCACCAAAAACCAAAGTATTGAATCAACCGGGCTTGAATTTGATTGGTAAATATTATTCCGGGTGACAAAACCAACAAGGTTTACGCATCTTCAAAAATTGATCATGTGATTTCAGTATATGCAGGGTGGTGTTTACGGCTTATGTAGTAATAAGAATTGACATCATTATCTCATGTTTTGAATCGGATGAACAAATTATCCAAAGAGCTGACATATTTACATGAGCCAAGATACAAAAAGCAGCAACTGCTACACAGAATTATCGATAAAGAAAATAGGTTCTGAAAAGCCTGCGAGTGACTAACGTTTTTGTCCAGAGGAGGGCTACTTTTGGAACTTGAAACCAGCGTTTATATCTTTTAAAGTAAATCAGATGGCACAAACCGAACCACAAACTCAGAGAAAAAAGCTTGAGGAAGTGATTTATATAAAATCCCTTAATCAACTACCCAATTATATCTATTCTCTTTTCAAAAGAAAAAAAAAAAAAAAACTACCCAATACCTGAAATAACCGATTCGAACAGAAATGTCCGTGTCTAGACAGAACCACAAACTCAGAAGAAAAAAAAGCTCGAGGAAATGATTCAGAGAACATAGACATATCTTGCCAGTAAAACTTATAACTTTTTGTTTTCTTGCAAATTAGGGAGATTAAACATTACATTATTACCTTATCTAACAAGTTATCCACGACCCCTAAATAAAAAAAAAACCAAACGCTCCCTCATGTCTGCGGTTTTAAAGTTGCTTCTTCTCTTTTAGACTAGTCTGTGCTGTGTTAAAAAAAAAATAGACTAGTCTGTGCGGTATAAGTATTTTCAGTTCTTTGATTATTATTATTTTCTTTTTGACAAAATACATGAGCAACCAAATGAAAACATAAAGTTTTGTATTTCTTGTTTGCGTTTTACGTTCATAGAGTAACAAATGAACTTAGTTTGAAAAACTACAATTTTTCTTTTTAAAACTATACGATCACAAACCACCTTCAACAAGTACACACCATGTCCCTCTCTCTAGACTGCTATTTCATTCTGGGCTTGATGATGTTGTCACATCAGAATCAGGAGGCCCTTCCTCGCTCTCATCACGGCCTTCATGGACCATCGGTCCGCCGACGAGGATACCAATAGAATTGAGATTGAGCAGAAGCTGACGAACCGATGCACGCTCAAACCTGTGGTCGGGAGTGTGTTGCTGGTTGAATCTCCCGGGAACTTTAGAAGGAGTCTCGTAACAGTCTTTGCAAAGGTCATACCCCATTTTCTCCTTGCAGTCTATGCACCTGTATCGCTCCCCTTCTATTGGATACACCTGCAAATGTCACATCACCACTCAGAATAATGAACTATAAACAACTCTGTTTAGAATAACAACAATGTACTTACTCCGCAAGAATCACAACCAACTCCGATGTGAACATCACAGGCAGGGTTTGCCCACCTCGGAAGACTGTTGTTGTTGTTGTTTTCGTCTGATGAGGATGTGCCTTCTTTGTAATACTTTTGAAAATCTACATATCAATGATTACAAAACTATGAATCTCTTGTGTACACAGATGATTCATAGAGTTCTCACAATGTAGCAACAACAACTTACTTCCTTTGCTATCAAGGGCAAGCGTTTTCTGAATCCCACTTCTCCTTGAACTGTATTCTTCAGGAAAGTATTCCTCCAAAAACTGCTCAAGAGCCAAACAAACTTTGGGAAATCTTCTCGGGTCACAAACATGACACTCTTTGCATTTGATCTTTTCGCTTTCTCGATCCATCATATCTACTACACAACCTTCGCAATACACTGCAAAAGGGATGACACATGACATAATAGGGGAAAACTCAGAAAGAAAGAAAGAAGATGATGATACCATGTCCGCAGTTGAGAACCACAGGTCGAACGAGCAGCTCCTTACATGCTGAACAGAGCAAATCATCTTTTGAAATGCCATTCTTAGGTAAGCCGTTCTCATGAACGTTAACAGTTTTTGCATCTTCTAGGGGTTCTGTATTAGAGCACTCATCTAAATACAATAGAATCATAAGCATAAAACAGTTTACTAGAGAGGGATCTCATATGTAAATACACTCACCAGAGACACTTAGAGACTGAAGCTTAGCCTTTGGTTCATCAATCTGAGGTGAGAAACAAGCTCGTGCTTGTTCATCCTCTGGAAACAAGACATTGAAGGAACAAAAGTTACTTACACCTGAACCCAACAGCATAGAGAAAGTGACACTCAAAGCAAAGAAGAACTCACTAAGAAGTTGTGCTTCTCTCTTGTTATGGGTAATCGGGTATAACTTCTTGAGGAGGAAATGAAGCTTTAGGCAGATAGTGGGGAAGTGAAGATAAGGGTCTCTACAGATGGGACAATGAGACACGCGCAAGCCACTCATGGACCAATGTACGCACCAGAAACACGATAGATGACCACACGCTGCAATTTGCAATCCAGAATAATGCATCAAAACATCAAACAGAAAGAGATTTGTTTTGAGAGTCAAAGCAAAACTTACACAGCACAATTGGTTTGTAAAGAAGTTCCCTGCGCAACACAAAATGTCCATTTCTTACGATTAGTTTCCAGAAAAACGTATTTGCACAATCATTGACTCAAAGGAATACAACTTCTCGAAGACAACGAAATCAATTACAGGACACGACTATGAAATCTACAAAACAGATGATTGTTAATTCGAAACACTTACAAGCAGACGCAGCAGAGAAACTTATCGGAGATTTCTTCTTCTTCCTGTGGTTCATAGTCTTTTATCATCGTCATATAATCCATTGATAGAGAGAGATCTGAGAAGGTGACGGTGCGATGTCTTTGCTTTTTTTTGGAGAATCAATCAAACCGCCGTACCTCCTAAGACTTTAGTTAGGCCTGCGACTTCGGTTTTCCCAAACCGAACCGAACCGAACCGTCGGTTTTCGGTAAACCGAAGTTTTTTAAAACAATTCCGAAATAAACCGAATGAAATTTCGGTTCGGTTATCGGTTTATTTCGGTTTTCAATTTTATTTCCGAAAATAACCGAATTTTAAATTTTCGGTTAATTTTGGTATAATTTTTCCAAAATATTTGGATATTTTCGGTTAAATTCGGTTATTTCGGTTATTTTTGGGTTATTCGGTTATTTTCGGTTGTTTTCGGATATTTTTGGTTTTTAAAATTTTTTTTTTTTTGAAAATAAAAAACCGAACCGGAACCCGAATTAATTTTCAAAACCATACCGAATTGAACCGAATTGAAAATCAAACCGAACCAAAAACCGAAAAAACCGGTTCGGTCCGGTTCGGACAAAAATCCCAAGCCTAACTTTAGTTTTTGCCTTCCAAGCTTGGTTCTCTTAATTAACATGATTGTTGCACGTGATAATTATATATTTTAAGATTGTGACAAGTGTAATAATTTTTCTTTTTAAAATCTTAATCAAAAGATAATTGCAAACTTATTATATAAAGTTTTGTTCTTCAAAGTTGCTGATTAACATGATCTCGACACGTGGCAATTATATATTTTAAGATTATGACATGTGTATATTAAAAAGTAGCTATAAATATTATTTAATAGTAATTTTTCTTTTTAAAATCCTAATCAAAAAGATAATTGCAAAAACTTATTTGATAATAATTTTACTTTTAAAATTGTGACATGTGTTTAATATATAATGATTAAAAATATATATTATAAGATAATAAAAACGAATTTTGAAAAAAATTACTTTTAAAAATTATTTAATAGTAAATTTAAAAAAAAAATATTTAGTAGTAATGTTTTAGAAATTTTCCTTTTTCAAAATCCTACAAAATAGATTTAAAAACAATTTATTTAATATAATTTTCTTTTTCTAAAATTTTAATAGAAATATAATTAACATGATTGTGACGCATGTCAGTTATATATTTAAAATTGTGATATGTGTTAAACTATCTCATAATGAAAAAATATATATACTAAAATAATAAAAATGATTTTTCTTAAAAATGATTATAAATATTATTTAATGGTCTTATTATTATTATCTTATTATATAAAGTTCGATTCTTCAATATTGCTAATTAACATGATTGTGACATATGTCAGTTATATATTTAAAAATGTGATATGTGTTAAACTATCTCATAGTCAAAAATATATATACTAAAATGATAAAAATGATCTTTCTTAAAAATTAATTATAAATATTATTTAATAGTCTTATTATTATTATTATTTTTTATTATATTGTTTAGCAAGAAAAACTGTAAAAATATTAGTGACATTGAAAAAACGAATTTAGTAACAATCATGAGAATTGTAAAAGTACTCTTATTATTTTCTTAAACTTAATAATAATACTTTCCTTGATAAACATGATGTAAACAATTATTTAATTAACAAGAAAAATTGTAAAAATATTAGTGATATTGGAAAAAACAAATTTAGTAACAATCATGAGAATTGTAAGAGTACTCTTATTATTTTCTTTGAAAAAAACTAACTTTTAAATAAATAATATTACTTTTTTAAAAGCTTCATTAAAAGAAAATTGTAAAAGTACTCTTATTATTTTTTAGTAAGCAACTAATTTTTTTTTAATTGATAATTGTATATTAAACAATTATGACCAAAAATAACTACAAACATTTCACATCTATATTTAGGTTTAAGATTCCACATATTATTTTTATAAAACACAATAGTATTTACATGAAAAGTATTACCTGAGTATTTTATTTTAATTTCTTGATACAACTCAACCTTTTATTATCCTTATTACATCTTTGATACTAACATAACTTTTAAGTTTGATGTTGTTGTCGTACATGAGTATGTGTGAATGTGATGAATATGTGTTTGTAAGTATAAGAAAAAAAATATAAATAACTAAACAAAATTTTTTCTATTAAAAATAAAATAGTTGTATAAAAATCTAAAAGAAAAACTAATTATAAAATAATTAATTTTATTTTTAAAAGATCTAAATAAAATAAAAATGTAAAAATAATCTTATTTTTCTTATAATTATCAATAAAAACTGTCATTATGTGAAAATAACTTTCCATTTTCCTAAAATCCTAAATAAAAGAGATTTTTAAAAACAAATTCTTTTCTAATCTTAACCAACTAATATTTTTTTTTTCCTTTTTTTTTATATCCTGACCACAGAGAATTGTAAAATTTTATTTAATAGTAATTTTTTACTTATAAAATTAATGATAAACATGATAGTAACAATTATTTAATTAAAAAGAAAATTTTTAAAAATATTAGTGATATTGAGAATAACGAATTTTAAAAATGACAACTTTTAAAAATAGTTAATATAAACTGGAAATAGTTATTTGATAGAAATTTATTTTTCTCAATCCTAGACAAAATATAATTGTAAAAGATTATGTAATATTAATTTCCTTTTCCAAAATCCTAAAAACTGTAAGATAATATTTGATAGCTGTTTTCCTTTTCAAAAGAAATTTGTATCATATTTTTAAGTCCTAACCAAAAGAGAATTGTCAAAAATTTATTTGATAATATTTTTAAGAGAGTATTTGATGATGAACATGATACTAAAAATTATTTAATTAACAAAAGAAGTGTAAAATTAGTATTGATACGAATTGTAAAAATAGTAATTTTAATATTATTTATTAATAACTAAAAATAATTATTTGATAGCAATTTGTTTTTTAAATTTTAAAGAGAAGATAATTGTAATAAGTTATATGACAGTAATTTTTCTTTTCTAAAATCTTAAACAAAATTGTAAAAGAGTATTTAATATTATTTTTTATTTTTTTTTAATTGTAAATAAAAAAGAGATTTCTAAAATAGAATCTTTTCCCTTTAAAAAAATCATAACAAAATAAAATTTTAAAGACTTATTTAATAAAACATTAAATTAGTACATAAGAACATGTATAAGTTTGTCATTGACTCAATTGGTGTATTTGACTTTCATTTCTTTTTACTTTTCATTCAATTTTTTTTTTTATTTCAGATTGTGTTTAGTTTGAAGTTTTAGGTATAGTATTTTTTCTAATCCTAAGTACAAAGTTTATAATAATTGATCTATGCACCATGATTATAAAAAATAAATATTAACTTGAACTTATGTGTGAACACGAGTTTTAATTATAAAATAAATCTCAAACAACATATGCAAAAAACCAATCATAAAACTATAATAAAATGATTTATTATTTTATGGTTTTTATTAAATTAAAACATCAAACAAAACCGTTACAACGGGCTCATATCTTGTTTAGGATAAAGAACATTAATTAGTGAATCTTTATATTCCCCTCCTTCTCTTTATCAAAAAGCTTAAGAAATAACTTTTGTTACATACCTTTCAATTTTAAGGCTGGGCAAAATATCCAGATCCAGAAAACCAAACCAAATCTAATACAAAAAGTTATATCAAAGTAACTTGAAGCTGGTAAAATATTAGATGAATCCAAGAATCAAAACTGAACCTGATTCGAACCAAATATTTCACTTACTAATCAAAATAATATATTTATTAGTTTTAGATTTAATATCTAATTTAGAATATCTGAAAATATTCGTAAATATCCAAAATACCTGAAAATGTCGAAAACTATTTAAAAGTAGTCAAAATACTCAAAACACTTAAAATATCCAAAATATTTACGGATTCTCTACGCAAATATCTATTTCGATTAGATATTTTGTCATACTTATTCAAATTTATATTTATTTATTATTTTATTTTTGGATTTGAGGTTTTTAAAAGATATTTGGATTTTTGAATTTTTGATAATTCCAATGAATATCTAAACCGAACTAAATCCACAAAGATCCAAGCCGTATCCAAACCAAAATTCATAAATATCCGAATGAGACAGAAATCTCTATCTCCGATAACCTGAAGCATGAACATACCAGAACCGAATCCGAACGGATATCTAAACATGCACCCCTACCTTTGATGCAATGCATGTATATTTTTTTAATGCATATATTTTCTTTTTTAATACAAACTATATTCTGATCCGCGTTTGAGAATGTTGAATTATTTTTTTATAAAATTAAGTTAATAGTATTTATTTTAATTTTTGTTTATAGTTGTGGTCCAATTTTTGTTTTTGATGATATTTTTGAGATAAAAATAGTTGAGTATAATAAAAAAATATTATTGATATTTATAGTAAAATGGCTCTGTAAATTCTTTCACTTACTGTTAATTTTATTTATTTATTATACTTACTAAATAAATAATTCATTTTAGTCTATATTAATGATATGTTATTGTTTGTATTAGTATAAATAATTTCAATTAAACAATAATGTGATATAGTGTTAAGCATTTATCTTCAGATAATATATATTTTGAACATTTTTCATAATTATTATTTATTATTATATTTATTGTACAATGTAGTTATTTTCAATATAAATGTTTTTCTTTTATTTTTATGTAATGGATATGATTGAAATATTATGTCATGTAAATAAATTATATAATGTTTTATTAAATTGTAGATTAGTACATACAAAAATAGCTGATGTTGCTAACATATAGAAATATGAATACATTTTTGTGTTCATATATATATTTATATGAAATTACACTTCATATAAGTACTCTTATGCTCTATATATTTCAATTATAACATAAAATTAACATTACTTTGTGTTAAAAAAAAACATAAAATTAACATCTTTAATTGATTAAAATGTATGTAAATTTTATTTAAGTATCTATTCTATAGCTTTATTTTTGTATACATTTTCTATGAAATCATGATTGTTTGAAAAGAATTGACCCAACAAAAACGTATATGGAGAAAAGTACAGATTTGACCCAATGGATCTTTTTAATTATTTATTTCTAAAATGATTCCCATCATCTAACAGTTTTTTCAACAGAAACAACATATAAATGCTCATATAATATTTTTATGTTTTTTTTGTTTTTATTGTATCCGCACAATCATGCAGACTATTTGTTGTTCCAATCATATAAACTCGCTTAATAGATTTTTAAAGCCCAAAAATATTTTTAGCAAAATATAATTTAAGAAATCAAAATGTCTCATGGTGAGAAGACTTCCCCTGAAGTACAAATATGTTAATTTTGCAATTGATTAAAATCTTTTATAAATTTGAGTTTCAGAAGTCTGCCGTGAGTAGACTTCTAAAGAAGTTTTTTTACTGACATATGAAGTCTCCGAATACGAAATTTGCTAATGTTAGTTTTGCAATTGACCATGTTTAACTTCATACGAGCAGATTTTTGAAGAAGTTTCATAGTTAGAAGACTTCCCATATGCCTGCTCTTAAAACTAGGGGTATGACCAAAATCTTGGAATAAAGATGGAAGTCTTCTCACCTGGAGACATAGAAGTCTCATAGTGGTGGTGAGAAGATTTCCCATAAGTTTGTTCTTAGGAATAGGGGTGTGACCAAAATCGAGTAGACTTTGGGGAAGTCTTCTCACCAAATCACCAGACTTGTCCTGAAGTCTGCCAATTAATTAGTTTTAATCAAATGTTTTAATAATTTTTTAATGGCAAAACTGACATGAGCAAACATCTTGTAACACCTCAAAAACTTCTTGTGAAATGTTAGGAAAGACTTTTCCAAAAGTCACCTTATAGCAAACTTATCTATATGTCTGCTATATAAAGTCAAATTCCAATATAATTAATTCCAGTCAAATGCTATAATGTTTTGGATGACACCTCGTAGGCTTCTTTTGAAATATTATAGACTTTTCAGGAAGTCTATTTGACTTTGTTGCTTACAAAGATAAACTAGCAGACTTCTGCTAAGAGAAACTCACAAAAATGGATAATTTCAAAACTAATATATGCATGATAAATGATTTGTATGTGTAAGAATTGAGATAAGAAGATGTAGAAATCGACTTCATGTGTATTTAGAGTTTGATTTTAATTGTTAACGGTGGTTGGTGATATTGATGACAGTGAAAATTTCATAAATAAGTGACGAAGACGACTTAGACAAGGCTTTTTCACTGAAAACCACAAATTTCAAAAAAATAATAATAGCATTTGTGAATTATTATTCCATTTCTATAGTGTATATGACAAAAATGAGGTTATGTTTGTGTTTGACCACCAATTGTGTGTCATAACTAAGAGAAGCCCATCATATAAAGTCATCAAAAAGTAAATATTTTTGATAAAAATATTCAAAAATATAAAAATTAATTTTTAGAATAATAATTTTATAAATTAATAAGATCTTGTACAATCCATATTATCACGTTATAGAGTGTTACTGTGTTTTTTAATATCAAAAGATCATTATGTTACTCAAATAAGTAGTGGTTGGGAAGCCAAACCGGAATATAACAACCAACAAAACAAAGTTCCTTACGAAAGGATCTTGCAATTCTAGCTAAAGAACCAACAATTGTATTCTGGTCTCGCGGTATGTAAGATATCTTGAAGGATTGTAATCTTCTCTGTAGCACTGATATCAATTTCATCTCTGTCGAGAAGTTTGGACATGCCTAAAGTTCTCTAATCATGGCAATCAAATCCTTGCAGACTGATCCAAAATTCTGACAGGTAGAGTGACACAACATATTTTCCATTGCTCAATTGGATTCTTGTACCCATAAGCTGAATTTTTCCAGGCGTATCTTTCCAAATCCATCCACAATCACTAAATTACGATGTAGAAGTCAAACAGCCATCCACCAAGTATACAGTCTGCAAGCATATGGCTTGTGAATCAATAATAGGTAGTATTTGTGCCACTGTAGAATCTACTGAATTTTCCAAGAACCAAGCTTTACATCCTCCTTTCTGCATATTTTTTTTTTGATCAGCTCTAGTGTATCAATTTTACTTTCTCTGAATAATTTATCGTTCTTTTCTTTCTAAAGATACAAGATTATCCACGGATAAGGATCTCTATCCAGGTTCAGATCTTCAATATTGTTTCTCCGCCAGAAGAGAGAATCCATATTGGTATAGACACTCAAGACCGTGAACATGTTCGGTTTGAAAGGTGTAGCCGATAAGGCCCATGCTTGTACAGCTGGTGGACATTCAAAAATAGCATGAGTCTTAGATTCATTGAATTCCCCATAATTAGGACAATGATTATCACGACAATGTGTCAGATTTCTTGTCACAGTTACATGTCATGTTACCAGCTGCCATATAAGATGACACATTTTCTGAGGAGCATTAATTTTCCAACCGAAGGCTTAGAGCTTACTGATATTAGGCTCTGAAAATTTTATCTCAGTTTCCTCAAGTACTTTTAGCAACCTAGTTTCCCGACTTAATAGTGCATTGTCCACTCTTTGTAAAGTTCCAACAATAAGTGTCTCGATGTGTAGTTTGGCTTATGGCCATGCTCTGAATTAACAATATATCTTATGGAGCAAAAACATTCGCAAGCATTTCGACATTCAATTCCTTTGAATCATCTCTAATGAAGTCGCTACATATCATTCTGGGATGAACTACCGGAGCAATAAGCCTGACAGGCCTCGCATGGAAAGTTGGAATCCAAAGATCCTCCCATGATTTTACCTCATAACCTAAATGAATCTCATGTCTAATCTCCAATAACAATAATTTTCCTCACAGCTGAAATGCTAGTCCATACATATGAAGGTGTAGAACTTATTCGTAAAGGCAAACTAAGCCTATAATAATTTCCATGAAATACCCAAGGCAGAAGAGTCAAGAAATTATACTAATTTCCATGATTGTGTTGCCAACAATGCCAAATTAAACTCATGGATCATATGAAAACTAATATTACCCTCTTCTCTTGGAAGCAAAGTTTCTTCTTTTTTTTTTTCAAATGAAGACTTTTTTAGTGGATTAGAACTCCACCAAAAGTGTGCATTGGCCCTTTCAAATTTCTCACAAATGTCTAAGGAGAGCAGGAAGTTGGAAATATCATAGGTCGGAAGTGCTAACGCAATAGATTTTATGAGAACCTCTTTTCCTCCTTTTGATAACCACCGAGCCGACCACCCATTCACTTTGTTTTGCAACATCTAATCTATTAAAGCTGAAGTACAAATATGAATTAATCCTTGAAATAACTCTTAAATTACATCTAATGCCACTCTGTTTTTTTTCCTCTTAATCATAATTACGGTTAGTAAATAAGGCATAAAAATAACTGTTTCCATAAAAATTGTTACGAAATTGCCTAATCTTTTACCTGCCAAATAATATTTTTTTTCAGTTACTTAAAAGATCAAAATTAAAAAATTAACATTGGAATTGATGACTGTCATGAATGAAAAAAGGCTGGGAGATATATTAAAGTATTAAATTAATTTATTGGTTTATTGAAATTAAATAAATCAAAATCGTTTAAATTTCCAGAACAATAAAACTAACCCAGTTAAATTTAACTATTGGCCTTTTCTAATTTAATTAGTACAATAATTTATGTATTAAAAGTTTACAGGACTTTTATATTGCAAAATTTCTAAATAATCAAAAAAACTAAATTTATTTAATGATGACAATTTGTTTATCTAATATATATATCAAATATGAAATTAAAAAATGTTAAATATAAGAAGAAATATATATATTTTTTTGTTAAGTCTCCTTAACCCCAAAGGTGTCGACTTTCCTTCAGAGAAGACTCAACAAACCAAGAACAGAGATGAGACAAAACAGAGGACTGAAGAAAACAGAGTTGTACGAAGAAGATGAAGTTAAACAGAGCAAGAAAAGGGGAGCACACATGCAAGTTTATCAAGTTCACTCCCGTTAAAGACGGTAGCTACGTCTAGCCGAGTTGGTAACTCTGAATCCACTAGATTCAGATAGAGTTTACAATAGGAAACTTAAGTGACCCACTTCAATGCCCTTCACTAGCATTTGAAGCTCACTCTAACGATTCCTATAACTGAGAAAACAAGCTAATAAGTTTATGCTATTACAAGTTTTCTCTCTCTATCTATCATACCATATCTCTCTCTCTCTCGACACATCCTTCTCTTTATAGAGAAACCCTGGAGCAGCTTGCTTCATGACCTAACGCAGACGCTTTCTTTTTGGACGTTGAGACAGCTCACTGATTGCGTTTTCAGAGAGGGTACAAGCACGCCTTGTTCTTCTGAATTCCACACAAGGACAGCTTGTACGGATGCTGAACCAGCAGTGTAGCCGTTTCCTCCTGTTGTGGTCCCAAAAGCATTCTTAACCATAGTGTAGTTTACATCGACTCTGGTTAAGACATGAGTTAAGTTCTTGACACGTTTGCCCACTTGTATTATTTGGTCATCACGGTTTCACCATCACATTATTGATTTTAAAGAGACATAAAATAATGCATGAATGAATAAATTAGTGTTTAAATAAATTTTAAAATGATATGTATTCAAAATATGGAAGATTAGATCAATTTCTTATTTTGAGGTAGATATTCAGATTAATAAAATCTAATCAATTTTCTATTTTAAATTATACATAATATATTTAATAATTTTGTTATATAATTTAAATATGATAAATATTTGTGAGGTGCGATCAAATTCTAGAGGAAACAATATGCTGATTCCTATTCTAGAGCTGTCAAAGAAATAAATATGACAATTTGTAACAAATAAATTAATTTTATAAATGAAAATTATGCAATTATTGTGTTTGGAAATACCTAAGTTAACAGTTTGTTATATGATTAATGTTAGTTTATTTACCATAATAATATAAAACAAATATTAATGTATTAAAATGAAAATAGTTACCTCTGCGGAAGCACGGATCAATATCTAGTGTCCTTTAAGAAGGCAAACAGATTGCATTTTGAGCCACTAATATCTTTAAGTATTATCAAGTATGTCCTCTACCACTTTCGTTATGGGTTCTAAGAATATCTTTGATTGTTTGTTTTATATTATAGCGATTCTGTTACCAAAAAGTAGAGATGACCTATCAAATTGATACATTGCCCTTAAATTTTTCCCTATATACTTACTGCTTTCATAAGTTTTTCACATTTAGGGGACTCCGATTTACAGAAAAATATATCATCAGCGAAGAGAGAAGGTGAGATATATGAGGATAGTGCATGAAACGCTCGTTCCCGTTATCTCAAAATGGTTTTCCGCATGATTAAGAACGCTAATGAGTAAATTTTTTTTTTGTTTTACTGTGAATTAAATACATTGATATCATGAGTTTACATTAGACATAAATATTCTCTAAGAAAAACAGTTTCAAAGAAAGAATGGAGAATAATCAAGTTATCATTCTGAAAGTCTTGTAAATTAACATATGAAACTTATTATGTCTCTTTCTACCCCTTAACTATTATTTATCTGTTACAACTCCAAAATGTAATTAGCATTATATTAGCTAATAGAAATAATTTAAATGTTGTTGGTGATGAACATGAACCTTTGTGGTTATATTGGAAGATAAGTTGATAAAGTTTGATTTTTAACTTCGTTTTTCTTCCAATTTTAATCCAATTTATTATCCGTTTTAGCAAATAGATTTTTCAGCTGATAAGTTAACTTAAACCTCCATAATAGGGTGGGAAGACAATAATACCGTCTCTTTTCTAAATATTATCTAGCTAATCTAATCTTGAAACAAAAAACAAAAAACAAAAAAGAAAGAAATACAGCCTTTAAGGATAGCCTTTACTAGTCTAAGATGAAGAAGATGGTCGAACACTTCCTTCATTAAACTGGCCCTTCCTCGTTCTCATCACTATCTTCTTCACTCTCGCTTTCATTAACCTCATCCAGCTCAAGCCTGTGGTCTGAAGTGTGTTGCTGGTTGAATCTTCCTGAAACCCTTGAAGTAGTCTCGTAACAGTCTTTGCATAGGTCATCACCAACTTCCTCCTTGCAGTCTTTGCAGCTATATCGATCCCCTATGATTGGATACACCTACAAATATTTTTACATCAACGTATCATTCACATGTTTTGGTTTATCTGCTAATTAATAACCGGTTTAGAATAATAATGTACTTACTCCGCAAGAATCACAACCAATTCCGACGTGAACATTAGAAAGATAGTTGTTGTTGTTGTTGTTTTCGTCTGATGAGGATGTGCTTTCTTTGTGATAACTTTGAATGTCTACATGTCAGGATAAAATGATTACAAAACTATAAGTCAAGTGGTTAGTCATGCACCAGATCTATGTGATAAGCCAGAGTTCAAATCCCCTAGGCTGCGAATGTAATTTTTTTTCATTTTTCAGCCGTTTTTCTGTTTTGGGGGTTGTGGTCTTAAAAAACCTAGGACCGACTCTGGTCAGGATACAATGATTACAAAACTGTGAATCTCTGTCTACATATGGTTTAAAGATTCCTCATATTTTCAAGTAATAACAAGAACTTACTTGCAAGCGTTTTCTGAATCACACTTCTCCTTGAACTGTATTTTTCAGGAAAAAATTCCTCCAAAAGCTGCTCAAGAACCAAACAAACAGTTGATCAAAAAGGAAAACCAAACAAACTTTCGGAAATCTCTTTACATTTGATCTATGTTTTTCTTGAGCCATCATATCTACTACACAGCCTTCGCAATACACTGTAAAACGAACGCGTCATGTTATAAGTACATAAGAAAAGCTAAAGGGTAAATTCAGCAATAAAGAAAACAAAAACAATGTAAGATGATACCGTAGAGTTTTAGATCGAATTCCTTAGGTTTTATCTTTCTTAGTTAGATTGAATGATGTTGATTGATTACGGTGATTACGGTTTCAGGTTCGAGATCAAGATCAAACGCAAGCAAAAGACACAATACACTTTGTTCACCTGGTGTTCGCTGATCTACTTACCGGGGAGGGAGTCGGTATCCCTCAACTACTTCACTATCAGTATTGATCAAGTTTACAAGCTCACAACAATGGCTATTTCAACCGAAACAGAGAAATCACAAGAGATGTTAGCGAGCTTATCGTTTCCTCTGTGAAACCGGAAAGTCATCACCGGGATGTTCCGATCTGACCGTTTACTGCCTTCGCAACTCCTCCAAGCTTCACCCTCAGGATCTGAAGCTAAGCCGTCTTCTCTCTTTCTCTCTTGAGCTCTGTACTTGATCGTCTTCTCTTTGCGTGATCATGAAGCCTAGATCCAAAAGTTTGTTATAACAAACTTTCCCACTTACTCACCTGAAACGCACCGTTTCACTAAGCAAGTATATTCCTTTTAGACTTTGGGCTGAGACTTGGATTGCTCTTCTTTGTGCAGGTTCCAGACGGGCCAAGACTGAAACCGTAACGATGATGGGTCAGAAGAGACGAGGCCCATTCGGAGTTTGGCTGAATTAGGATTCACAATCTCCACCTTTCAGACATAACACCGAAGTGCTGTCTCTCTCTTCGAAACCCTAGCCTCCTGTCTCTCTCCTTTCTTTCTAAGGCGATGTGTCGCTTCCACCGCATCATCACTCTGCTGACGCCTTCTGGAGCCTCCACTTAGCTCCTCCGACTCCAGAGAGCCCTTATAGCAACAAGGTACTCTCTGTATCTCTTTTCCTTTTTCCTTTTTACTTCTTCACTTAAAGTAAAAACCATCATCGGATCTTCCACCGACTGATCTCTCTCTGTTGTCTTTGCAGATCTTGAAGAACTCAGATAGAAGCTCTGATCAAACACTTTGCATAACCCAGAAACTGAACCGATGAACCTTCAACGATTCTGCATGTACTCGATCTGGACCAGACTGCCTCATAATCAACCATCTGACATCAAAAGCTTCAACCTTTCCTCATCATCGAACCCATATAAGTTTTCTCTGACCTTTGTCTTTTTGATGAACAAAGAACCTTTTCTGATGAACTGATGTTGATTGTACAAACCTTTTCTAACTTTGATCTTCTCTCTGTTTCAGGAAACCCGAAGAGATTCCACCTGAAACTGTACATCTCCAGAGAACTCCACCTCGCTTCTAATACTCAGGTAACAAATTATTTCCTTATTATTCAAGTTGGTTTCAAGAACAAAAAATAACAGCTGATGTTTTTATGTTATCTAACCTCATTATTTCTTTTGTTTTGCGAGGTAACCAACAACGGAGACACATCATTACCCGAAGCCGCTTCTTCTTCAGAAAAAGTTTACCAGCTCAGAGCAAATCCTGAACTTCGGACCAGTTAACACTTTAGTTAGAAAATCGGCTGGATTCTTGCTTGTGTGTATCTTGTGTAGGATAATATCACTCTGAGCAACAATATCACAGATGAAGTGATATTTGTTTGCAACATGTTTAGTTCTTTCATGAAAAACTCTGTTCTTTTCTAGAGCTAGGACACTCTATGAATCATAATGCATCTTGACACTCCCTGTCTGTAGACCTAGTTCTTCACATATTGCTTTCAACCAAATTGCTTCTTTGGTTGCTGTAGAGAGTGCCATATACTCCGCCTCAGTAGTCGATAAAGCTATAACTGATTGTAGATTAGACCTCCATGAAACTGTATTACCCCACACCTTGAATACATATCCAGTAACTGAACGTCGTCTGTAATAGACCATGGATTTGACCCACTTTTACCCATGGTTTATAAGTATTTTAATTACTAATTATTATATTATAGAGTCTATTTAGAGTATTTATAGGATCATGAGTGATTTGGAGATAAGTGATGATTTTGGAGCATTTTGGAGATATTTGAAATAAGCACCCGAGATGACCATCGAGCTCGACCATCGGTCGATATTAAAAAGGAATAATCGATCGATGTTCACATCTTGACATCGATCGACAGCGAAGCGCGCAGAAAGCCCGTTTTGTCACAGCCGACTTGAAGCCTAAGTATTCACCAATTTACAAGATTACCCCTGACGAGTTTTAACTTAATTATATAAGCTTTGCCAACATGTTAGAGGCAAAATGAGCTTTCTTGTTTTACTATTTTCACAGCAAAGGTTTTCTAGGATTTTGATAGATTGGAGAGAAGATCCAAAGTTATATTTGTGGTTGGAACTCCAGTGATATCTATTTACTATTCTAAAGCAGTTTTCATACGTTGTTGATGTTATTAATTACTTGGCCATGTCTGAGTAGTTCCCTTGTTAGATTTTAGGGTTTAAATAGGTTATGAGGGATTAACCCCAACTATAGATTGTTAAGTTGTGATAACAATCATTAGGATTGTCATTAATGTCTGATTCTAGATTGGCTACCTAGAACTTGCCATAGGATTGTTAGATATAAGCGATAGCTTTAATCTCATCCTGAAACCATTCAGATTGAGCTAAGATTCTGGCTAGAGTAAGGCGAGAGCTGATCTAGTGAGCTTAGTGAGCACATTCAACCCGCGCAATAACGTTTGACCAATAGCGTCGATCGATATTCAAATATAATAATCGGTCGACGTTTCGAATAGTGCATCGATCGATATTCATATAGAATCATCGATCGACACTGGTCAATAGACGAACCTAGAAAGCGAGAGCCTAGTGGTTCATTTATAAGTGTTGTGCTCTACAATATCATGCATGCTACTTGTTAGGCATTTATAGGATTATAATTCCAAATTTCCTGAATAAAAACCTAAGACTATCTATTTCCTTTTAAGCATCAAAACCTCAACCAATCAATCGAGCAATTACTTGCTCAAACAACTGCAACTTTACATTTAAATCATTAAACCACCTAGCTTAA
>NC_027754.1:12311821-12312623 GCF_000695525.1 Brassica oleracea var. oleracea
AGTTTCTGACATAAATTTTTTTCTTGGATTTTCAGGTACATGCCCAGCAGTACCAGAAGCAACAAGGAAACTCAACTGCTATTCTCACCATATCCTGGAAGCTTGGAGCGTTCAATCCGAAAAGAAGCGCGTTCCTCATCGATCGACAACAACACTTGTGCGTCGCTCGATTTTCGTCAACCACCGTCGACCAAGGCACTAGTCCCATCGACCGACACTCGCTCACCACCGTCGACCGAAGACACTCACCTTCCGTCGCCCGATATCTTCCATTCGACATCGATTGATACTTTAGTCAAAACGTCGATCAATACTGAGCCGCGAGACATGGTTGCGACATTGATTCTTGTACGTGATAGGAGACCTGCATGACCAGGAAGGTCATCTGCGTAATGCAGCATGTCAGAGGATAGATGCTCAGGGGGCTGCAATCCCTGAGTCCGATACTGATGCTACATGCACTACTCTACCTGTAGATGAGGCTGCTCAACCCAAAACATTGGCTGACTACAACCGTCCGGATCAGTTCTACACCAACAAATCAGCCATTCGTCCCCAAACTATTCAGAGGAATTTCGAGTTGAAGCCGCAGTACTAAACACTCGTGGGACAGACACCCTACTATGGGTTATCTCACGAGCATCCTATGGACCATCTGAAGAGGTTCGAGGATCTTATATCTGCTATTAAAGTCGAGGGAGTCTCTGAAGACTACCTCACATGCAAGCTCTTCATGTACTCACTAGCTGGAGATGCTTCGCATTGGCTTCAGGAGTTACCACCAGGATCTCTCACATCCTGG
>NC_027754.1:12312764-12315771 GCF_000695525.1 Brassica oleracea var. oleracea
GAGAGATTGCCCACACCATGGATTCAATGAAGTACAACTGCTCAGTAATTTCTACACAAGCATCGCGGTGCAGTACCAGATGGCTCTTGATGCTTCCAGCAATGGGAACTTCAACACCAGGAATCCAGAGGAGGCTGTGAAAGTCATTGAGAACTTAACATCTAGCAGCAACACCAAGAACACTGACTTTGAAAGGAAGAGATCTGCCACCATCCTTGGGAAATATCAGATGGATGAAGTGAAGGCAAAGCTGGACAGTGTTCACAAGCTTCTCAGGAAGCAGGTCTGCTTGGTTGAAGATGCAAAGGCTGTAGACACAGAGGGTAGAGCAAAGGAAGAAGAAGAGGTGAACTTCATTGGTGGAACTGGAAACCAGGGTGGAAACATAAACTCCTATGGAAATAGGGGTAATTTCAACAAGAGTTCACAACACCAGAAACCCTACAACAACAACTATAGCAACAACAAAGGTTATGGAAATTCCTACTACCAGAAGCCACCACCGCATACTCCAGAGAGCAAGATTGAAGAGATGCTTGATAGGGTTCTTGAGGGACAGCAGCACATGACAGTGGACTTCAATGGGAAGATTGATTCTGTCTACACCAACCTGAACACAAAGTTTGAGACTTTGAGCACTCATGTGAAGAAGCTGGAGATGCAGGTTGTTCAGACATGAGAAGCTGTTAAGAGGCAGGCAGCCTTAACAAGAGGGGTAGGAGATGATGTGATGAAGCACCATGTGAATGCCATCATTGGGGATGATTTCTGGCAAGTGGTGAAGCAAGAAGGAGATTTCAAAGTAGAAAGTTCGATGAGTTTCGGCGGATCGCACTGGTGTCGATCGACGCCAGACTTCGAACATCGATCGACGGATGACAATCTAAATCGATCGACAGGCTCTCCAGAGCATCGATCGACGACACCTATGGAGTCAACCGCATCTTGCAATGCCGTGAGGATTCTGACTCACGAGGAGTTTGCAGCAAGACACCCACATCCGCCCAGCCCTGTTTACGTCAAAATCGATCGACAATCAAATACTCCCGTCTATCGACATCATGAGACCTCCATCGATCGACAACCTCTAGCGCCCATCGATCAACGAGCACCTCTAACATACCGAGTACAGATGCCAAAGATAGATATTGCACGTCTTAATGCACTCAGGCCCAAACCCTAACCTTCAGAAAACCCACCAGAGACCGCCAGGATACCTTCAGATGATTGAGCAGATCCTAAGAAAGTTGATAGGGTTCCTTTGGATAGAACCATGAGGAAAAGAAAGGAAAAAAGTGGTGAAACATTTGAAGAGGAGAGCTAATGAAAAGGAAAGGGAAAGTTTCTAAAAGAAAGTTTCCAGGATTCCTTTAGAAAAGCCATTCGAGGAGGCCTATTCTACCCACAGATTGTGGATGTTCTTCAGAGAAACAAGGGAAACTGAAGAAGACATTAGGATAATGTTCTGTGAAGCTAGAGAAAAGATGAGGAAGAGGATTACACTAAAGAAGAAGAGCGATCCTGGGCAATTTGCAATACCATGTACAATGAATGGGTATTGAGTTTCCACATGCCTTGTGCGACACATAAGCATCAATCAGCATTCTATCTGCAGGTGGAGCCTTCCAAGGAATTATTCACTTTCGTGGATTGTCAACATCTTACTAGTTATACTCGGCTCACTAGTAGCAGTGTAAGCGCTTTTAAACATGTCTAGTAACTTATCAGTATTACTAGGATTACTAGCAGTAGTTGTTGGGGTCAAAATCGGTCGAGACGGAATCAATGTCTGAAAGTCCGTAAAAATCGGCACGAACGTTTTTACGAAAACAAAATCTTCGGAAAAGATTTATTCTTACGAAGAGCCCTGCAGAAGAAACACGAGACATCGGAGAAAATCCCGAAAAAGGTCGCACGGTCGCTACGTAGCGACCGAGCTCGAGCCAAGCTCGGTCGCCACGTTGCAACCGAGCACACGTCCCGCTCGGTCGCTATAGCGACCGAGCTCGCGCCAAGCTCGGTCGCTACGTAGCGCTCAAGCCAAGCTCGGTCGCTACGTAGCGCTCAAGCCAAGCTCGGTTGCTACGTAGCGACCGAGCGTCCGTCCCACTCGGTCCATACGTAGCTGTGAGTGAACTAGGTTTGAGCTTTTAGGCCGCTAGAACTAGGTAACTCGCTGACAGCCTTTGCGGCCAAAGCTTTTATAATCTCTTGTAATGATCGCAACGCTCTCACGCTGACTCGAAATAAGATCTACTGTTTTCTCTAAACTCGTTTGTTATCTTTTCATGATTTCTGCATATATTTGGTCACTTTCCGTTGGCTCTCGCAGAGATCCGGGACCTCTGGGAAATTAGGGTTTTCCTAGTTTCCTAATTTAAACGTAAATCGATAGTGAAAATTTTGGTTCCCACAGTTTGGCGCTAGAAGGAGGGGAGGTATGGATTACTCTAATTCATAGCCGTAAAACGCTTGAACAAAATAATGTATGGAAACACGAAAGAGGAAATCGCAGTTCGCAACAACGCTGGTAAGAAAACTCCAGCTGCCACTGCGCCTATGGCCAATGCCACAATTCTTGAGAAAATCGAAAACCTTGCTCCGACTTTTCACCACAGGAAGTGCACTGAAACGAGCTCGCGATTTCTCTTTTTAAACATAAAGGGAAACGATAAATCTTATCAAACCCCGTAAGTTTGGCTCATTACCGAACAAAAGAAATCTCAATGCGTAAGGGTTTTACCAAAACACGTTTTCCGAAAACATTTCGGAAGGGTAAAACTTGTTCTCCCAAAAACCGCAGAAAACCCTAGGTTAATCGCGGAAAAAGGAAGCGCAACAAATCGATTACACAGCTCGGTCGCTGCGTAGTGACCGAACACGCACACAGCTCGGTCCCGACGTAGCGACCGAGCACGCACACAGCTCGTTCCTGACGTAGCGACCGAGCTCCAGCCAAGCTCGTTAGCTCGGTCACTACGTAGCGACCGAGCACGCACACAGCTCG
>NC_027754.1:12315832-12316470 GCF_000695525.1 Brassica oleracea var. oleracea
TAGCGACCGAGCTCAAGCCAACTCTCCACTCGCTACGTAGCGACCTGTCAGGCCTAAAAAGGGTCCTCCTTTGCGTTCTCTTTTGAATCCTCATCGTAACTTTTTTCGTTTTGTCTCAATCGGAGTTTTGTTGAGATTTTACGACGAAAACAAGTAAGACTCTTCTTGGCTTGCTTTCACTCGCTACGTAGCGACCTGTCAGGCCTAAAAAGGGTCCTCCTTTGCGTTCTCTTTTGAATCCCGATCGAAACGCTTTTCGTTTCGTCTCAATCGGAGTTTCCGTTGAGATTTTACGACGAAAACAAGTAAGACTCTTCTTGGCTTTCTTCTGCTCGCTACATAGCGATCTGTCAGACCTCCAGCTCGCTACATAGTGACCTGTCAGGCATAAAAAAGCTCCTCCTTTGTTTTCTCTTTTGAATCCCGATCGAAACGCTTTTCGTTTCGTCTCAATCGGAGTTTCCGTTGAGATTTTACGACGAAAACAAGTAAGACTCGTCTAAACTCCTTCGCTTGCTCCTACTCGCCCTTACCTCCATCTTTGTCTTCTCCTTCAAATCTCGATCGAAACGTCTCTTGTTTCGTCTTGATTGGAGTTACCATTGAAACTTTACGATAAAACAAAAACCCGCACAGAC
>NC_027754.1:12317941-12318184 GCF_000695525.1 Brassica oleracea var. oleracea
TGTCTTGAAACGCCAAGTAACGATTACACAAACAATTATCGTACCACACAAAAACGGGAATCATACGGTAAATTCGTCATAAAAAAACTCAGTCCTAACAACCAAACAGTTAACGGAAAGGTTCCACTTGTCGAAAATCGACCAAGTTCCATATACTACGATTCACTTTACGCCCGCTGTGTTTTACTCGTAAAATGCGGCATGTAAGGAAAACTCGTAACAGAGCTCCTATAGCTATACGGA
>NC_027754.1:12318408-12319223 GCF_000695525.1 Brassica oleracea var. oleracea
GCGGCATACGAAAGAATAACAAATCTTCAGCATCGCGGGACGTCGCAGACGCCTAAGGATTCATTATTCGATGAAATTTTCTTCCTCGATAAAAACACTTTCTTGGAAGACCAAACTGTCATACGCACTAACATCTTCTCAAAACATATCATTCGCGAAGACTCGAAACGGTAATTTTAACCATTAAGTTTGTTGCTGATCACAACAAGCTCTGTAACGTCCTAAACAGACTTAGCCATCTCATAGAGATGGCTCTCGTACATCCGACACAAGGATAATAGCGCTATAAAAGAAACCCAAAATTTTTGGTCAGCACTTCCAGGAGGCTTAAAAATTGTCCTTGGAGAGATGCTCGGTTCCAACCATACAAGTCGTATAAGCCGAGAACCTATCGCGGACTTTAAATCGGTATGGAATCAGGATGAATCTAAAACGTGATGCGTAAGTCAAATTAGTCATCGCATCTTCTAAAACCAGGAGTAAACCTATGTCTTGCCCTAAACCCAGCGCACTGATCTCTAACATCTCTAGGCATAGTATCAAAAACCTTGATACGAGATCCCAAAATTTGTCTCTTTGCCAATATTCGAACGTCTTCAGACAGGATGAAACTGAAACGGGATACGTAAGTCGAATTAGTCATCGCACCCTCTAAAACCAGGAGTAAACCTATGTCTTGCCCTAAACCCAGCGCACTGGTCCCTATCATCTCTAGGCATAGTATCAAAAACCTTGATACGAGCTCCCAAAATTTGTCTCTTTGCCAATATTCGAACGTCTTCAGAAATCCCGCAAGTTTACACACTACGGAAAAC
>NC_027754.1:12320977-12321301 GCF_000695525.1 Brassica oleracea var. oleracea
CATGGATTTGACCCATTTTCATCCATGGTATATAAGTGTTTTACTATTTATATATTATATATTCTCTCCTATTAGGTATGTTTTCGGGTTCAGGAGTATCTTGGAGTAAAGTGATGATTATAGAGCATTTAGGAGCTTAAAAGAGATTTCATCCGAGCTGACCATTAGAGGTCGATACGAAGAAGAAGCAATCGTTCGATGCACATCCAGTGCCGTCGATCGATACAGAAGAGAAGCCTCGACGATTGAAGATTATGATCGATCGATGTACATCCTGTACCATCGATAGATGTCAAGATGCGAGATGCGCGACTTGGTTCCAGG
>NC_027754.1:12323426-12323809 GCF_000695525.1 Brassica oleracea var. oleracea
AAGAAGAAGTTAGAGCAAAGTTAGATGTGGTTCATGAGCTTCTTAGGAAGCAGGTCTGCTCAGCTGAAGGAGAAGTAGCTGTAGACATGGAAGGAGAAGATGATGTGAACTACTTTGGAGGTACTGGATTTCAGAGGTCTGGAAACCAGGGTGGAAACATAAACATCTATGGCAATGGTCAGAGGAGTAACTAGAGTTCACAATTCCAGAAACCTTTCAGCAACAACAGCATAGGCTATGGAAACTCATTTTACCAGAATCCACCACCACAGACTCAGGAAAGCAAGATTGAAGCAATGCTTGACAGAGTTCTGGAAGGACATCAACAACTCACTGTGGACTTCAATGGGAAGATAGATTCCGCCTACAACAGTCTGAACACA
>NC_027754.1:12330801-12331515 GCF_000695525.1 Brassica oleracea var. oleracea
ATACAGCTAGCGAGGAAAACTTCAACACCAGGAATCCGGTGTAAGCTTTGAGACTGATAGAAAATCTAGCAAACAGCAGCAGCACCAAGAACACTGACTTTGAGTGGAAGAAGAAGTTAGAGCAAAGTTAGATGTGGTTCATGAGCTTCTTAGGAAGCAGGTCTGCTCAGCTGAAGGAGAAGTAGCTGTAGACATGGAAGGAGAAGATGATGTGAACTACTTTGGAGGTACTGGATTTCAGAGGTCTGGAAACCAGGGTGGAAACATAAACATCTATGGCAATGGTCAGAGGAGTAACTAGAGTTCACAATTCCAGAAACCTTTCAGCAACAACAGCATAGGCTATGGAAACTCATTTTACCAGAATCCACCACCACAGACTCAGGAAAGCAAGATTGAAGCAATGCTTGACAGAGTTCTGGAAGGACATCAACAACTCACTGTGGACTTCAATGGGAAGATAGATTCCGCCTACAACAGTCTGAACACAAGAATTGAGACCTTAGGGACTCAGGTGAGGAAGCTTGAAATGCAAGTTGTTCAGACTGGAGACACTATAAAGAGGCAAGAAGCCTTGGCTAGAGAGGCAGGAGTTAAGAAAGCAAAACACCACGTAAATGCCATCATAGATGATGATTTCTGGCAGGTGGTGAAGCATGAGAAGCTTGGAGAAGGAGACTTCGAAGTTGAAAGCTCCATGAGTTTCGGCGGATC
>NC_027754.1:12331598-12331856 GCF_000695525.1 Brassica oleracea var. oleracea
CGGAGTGTAGTGCAGTTCGGATCATGACTCATGAGGAATTCGCAGAAAAAAATCCTCACCCACCCTCCCCTTTCTAAGTCAAAATCGATCGACGGCATGAGCCAGCAGTCGACCGACAGAAAGAGACTGATATCGATCGACCCCCCTCACCTCCCATCGATCGACGGGCACCTCTCACCTACCGAGTACGATTACCATCTATTGATGGTGACTGAATCAACGCACTCAAACAACCACCTAAACCTTTAGCAAACCCAC
>NC_027754.1:12331951-12332522 GCF_000695525.1 Brassica oleracea var. oleracea
AGGAGAAGATTCCTAAGAACCTTAAGAGGGAAGCTAATGAGAAGGAGGTGGATGGTTTCACTAAGAGAGTCCTCAGAATCCCAGTGGAGAAACCTTTTGATGAAGTTTATTACACACACCGGTTGTGGATGTTCTTCAGAGAGACTAAGGAGACTGAGGAGGACATTAGGAGAATGTTTCATCATGTCAGGGAAAGGATGAAACTAAGGATCACATTGAAGAAGAAGAGTGATCCTGGGAAGTTCGCAATACCATGTGTGGTGAAGGGTATTGAATTTTCCCATGCACTTTGTGACACAGGAGCATCAGTCAGCATACTACCTAAGGTTATGGCAGACCAGCTGTGTGATAACCCACTCTTCGGGATAAAATGGTCGAGAGAGCAAAAATCAGAATCTGGAGCCGAGCATTTGGGAGTCTAAGTATCAGGAGGAATGTTGAGTTTTGATCACATAAAACTTGACATGATTCGAAGAAAAGAGAAGACTGGTCGAACATCAACTTGGTGGTCGAACCACGGGCGGTAAAGATCGATCGGCAAATTTCGAAGAACGAGGTGGTCGAAGAATTG
>NC_027754.1:12332639-12335813 GCF_000695525.1 Brassica oleracea var. oleracea
TATCAGTAAAATATTATTCTGGAGACATAATAAGTTGGAAGCAGGATGGGAATTAGGCAGGACGGGAAGCAACCACGACGGGATCAAAGCTTGTCAGGAAAACCCGAAATCGGGCAAAACTGAATTTCGGTATTATGAAATTTTTCGAGGAAGCTGTAGGCTCGAAAAATATTTTTCATCAAGGTCAGAAAATTTTTGGAGTCTATTAAGAATATTTAGCTCATCAGAACGGGAGCGGAAAAATATTCGGGATTGATCGCGGGTCGAAAATATGCCGGATGGGTCAAAAATCGCGTAAACTGACCAAGAAGCTCGAGGTGTCTCTAAGCATATGGCCAGGACGTTCTGTCTAGCATATCAGCAGCTGAATGTCAACAAAAGGAGGAGGTGTAGACGTGCATGGGTGCCGAACATGCAGCTTGACAAGTCGTAGCTCGAGGTGTCGCAATACCTGCGATATGCGCATTCGAATCGACGCGCAGAGGGCGGTGTGTCGCGACGCATGCACTCCAGCCATGCAGCAAGCCATCTGGACATGAGTGGTGTCCTCTTGAATGTGTGTGAGACATGCCTCACGACATGTGTGCAGCATGTGTCTCCGCGCATGCGACCGGAAGCATGCGGGCTGACACACAGTCGCTCGGGTGGTGCGATATTACTGGTCGAAGTTTTCTATAAATACCAGCACCCTCCCTTCAGTTTCATTCATCCTTCTCACACCAAAATCACTTAAAGACGTGGCTTAGAGAGAGAGAGAGAGGTAGAAAAAGAAAGTAAAAGGTTTGGAGCTATTTCGAGGGTTTTAGAGCATTTTCGAGATCAATTACTTTACCGGAAGTCCGAGTTCAAAACGGTCCATTCCAGCCCATTCGAGATGTCAGCATTGGGTTTTGGCTAAGCTCTCTCCGATCGACAAGCTGCTAGAACACTGTGAGTTGGTTTGTTTGAGTTCCACTTGGAACTTAGGGAAGGTCGAGTATTCATATAGAGTATGCTCACACTGTTGCATGATAGAGTCCTTAGGGTTATATATTAAACCGGACTCAGTTTAGCACGGGCTATGCTGAGATGAAATGGAATTAAGACTGAGATAATAACCTGGATTGAGATTACGATGAGATGCATGTCTTGATTATTTATTACTTGGTTGATTAGTTATGGATTGGACATGCCTTGGGGATGTTAGGATGATTGCTGGTTGAGATTATTGTTTGTGCAGGATTATGTTAGGCCATATAGGCTGATATCCTAGTTTGTATTGTTTAGTACTATGAGTCCTATGCCACATAGGCCGGGCTAGTCCTATGCCATATAGGCTGGACTACGAGTATTGGTTGATATTGTCGTAGACTCCTATATATTGTTTAGTTTTGGGTTGGAGTCTTGTCCCTTAGGTCTTTCCTACGGATAATTGTGTCGAGTGTGTGTTATGCCGACAGCAGGTGCAAAACCTGCCCATGCCAGGCATGTTTTGGGGTGGACTAGTGTTTCCTCGCCCTCGTACCCAGCGGGTTCAAGGAAACCCCTTATTCGCTGGATCTGGAAGACTCAGACGAACGGGATCATGTCCTGTGGCTGAGTATTACATGACGGTGTAATGTGGCAGTGACCCGAAGGACTGTGGGCAGTCTCGCGGTGACCCGGAGGACTGTGGGCCGCGGTCGGTTGAAAGTTCCTTCTTCTGGCCTCTGTGGTAGGAATATATGATATTGCCGATAGAGAGGATGAACACGAAGTCACCAGGGCCCAAGTTAGAGTGTTGTATCGTCTTAGTTTATTGTGTCGAGTTAGTCTTATTGTGTTGTGTTGGGGGTTATGGAACCCTCGAGTCAGTATTAGCACCGGATACGGTGTTATCTCTGATCGAGTCATGATTGTTAGAATTGTTAGGGATCCGTTTTAGTAGTTGGCCGTATGGGCAAGGTTATTTTTATTAGATTAAGGATGAGCATACCTTAGTCGGTGTTGTTTTGGGAATTAGCCTTAAGCTTTGTTTATTGCGCTTAGGCTAGATTTTTTGTTATTTTAGGTTGTCTGGGCTAGCTACTAGGTTTTGGGTAGAGGTAGCCAGCTCACTGAGTGACCTTACGTTACTCACCCAACTCTCATTGTCCTTTTTGCAGGAGACCATGTTGTAGAGGATTGGACGCATAGGTCACCGGAGTAGATTTGCAGTGCATTTGGCTACGGTTTGATTCTTAAAACATTTTATGTTTCTGTTGCGTTTTATTTGGATTTGGGATCCCTAAAATATTTAAATGTTCTTAAAAGACATAGAATTGAATTTAAAAATCAACGGGTCCAATATGATATTGGTTTAGTCCGAACCAACACAACGTTAGGTCTTGGTACGGGTTGAGACGTCTTAGGCCTCTATCTAACGGAACCGTTAACTTCAGGTGTAGGTTGCAAAGCCTTAATCCTTGAGTTAGCGGGACGTGTTAGCAGACGAACTGGTCTAGGTCGTAGAGTAAATTTTATGACTTTGACCGGATTGTCCCTAGCCCGTCATGTAGCGCTTCCGGACCATGGTGTTGGGTTGGACGGTCAGTCATGTTCTTGTTTGATTGTTGGCTGGCCGGTTGGCCTTTCATCTCCAAACCTTGGTGTGGGTCATCCGTCGGTCATGTCCTTGTTTGATTGTTGGCCGGTGGGTCGACCTATGCCTAGGACGGTTTGGGGGTGTTACAGAGGTGGTATCAGAGCATGGTTACGATTATGCTTACTAGTTCCGTGTTTTCAAACGTTTTCAATAATTTTCAAGTCAAAAGGAGTGGCCAATGCACTCTCTAGGAAATCCGGTCGTGTCCAATCATTGGGAAGGGGTTTGTTAGATTATATTATTAGAATTTCGTCTAACCCATATATATTTTTGTAACTTTAATTCCACAGGTTGTTGCACTGGAGTGGTAGGGTGGGTATTTAGAGTTATGGAGGATTTCGACGTTTTGCCTAGTCCTACATTGGTAGACCTGTTCGCGCCCCAGGATTTTGATCAGGTCGTGCCCGAGATGATCCCGACACCTATCATCATTTCCGACAATGACACTGAGTTGGACGTTGCGGTGGTTCCTGCACCGATTATTATCATTTCTGACGATGACACTGAGTCAGATGATGATGTTCTGGAGATACCTTCAGTAGCGCCACCGAGCCCTATCACTATTTGGTCTA
>NC_027754.1:12335910-12339407 GCF_000695525.1 Brassica oleracea var. oleracea
GTCCCCACCTTTAGAGGCATTTGAGCTACCCATCTCCCCTATGTCACAGGGATTACCCGATCCCACTTATATACCGATGACTGACCAGCAGTACGAGCTTGAGACAGGATGGCTGACACTCTTTTATCAGCCTATGGAGTCTATTGGAGACAGTGAGGATGACCCAGCACCTTACTACCCAGACATGATGATTACCGATGACCCTTTTACTCAGCCGATCGAGTTACCTCACTATCAGCCTATCTTTGAGACCGGAGAGCCTCCCAGCTTTCCACATGCGGAGGAAGCTACGATGGAGTTACCATTCCCGGAGATCATATATGACATTGGAGAGCCTTCCAGCTTTCCATATATGGAGACAGCCACGACAGAGTTACCATTACCTCAGAATATTTACGAGACCGGAGGACCATCGAGTTTTCCAGCTTATGCTCTCGGAGGATCAACTTATTTTGGAGATCCTTACGCTACTCAGTCCTTTCCTTATGGACAAGGTAGCGAGATGTTGACTGGTGCCGAAGATGGATATGTGGATCCTCACGGATACCCATATCATACTACGACTTATCTTGGAGGATCTGATCTATATCCGAGGTGTTTTGTTTGCGGAGCGATGGGGTATTTGACTGTTGTTTGTCCGAGATATGTGGAGTTGCTCGAGATACCCTACCTACCATGTGCACGACCTGCTGGTGGATCGACGGAGTAGGGGCGCTGCCCCAACTGCGCTATGTTACTTTATATATGGCGTCCTTAGACGCTTAGGGCGGGTAAGTTTGGGTACTAACTTTTTGTTGTGATATAGCGGTGTATAGACTTTTGTTGTGCTATGTGACAGGCTATGTCCCTTTTGTTGTATGATATACCATCAGTAGTTATAAAGGATGTTTTTCTGTCAAGTATATGTATATTTGATGGAAGGATATGCTTTGTAGTGAAAATGGTTATCAGTTTGCGTAATCTATTTAGTAATTATGTGACCATATTATTTAAGTATGCATGTTCTTGTTTGATGTTGTATATTTGAGTTATGTGGTTTGCAAAATGAAAAATGGAGATCGCTTGGACATATGGTCTAACATAACATTTACAATGGTTGAAATATCACACAAATTGTTAGTATCATTGGAACCTTTGAATTTTAGACCGCCTTTTTAAGATTAGGTGGTGGAATTTAGAATGCCTGGATAGGATTGCTAGGTTGCCTGGATAGAATTGTTAGGCTTCTGGTTAACTTTGCAAGTTAGGTTGCTTGGTTAGTATTGCGATTAGTTAGCCTTGCGATAAGTTATTTGGCTAGTAGATTGTTTGTGTAGTGATTGGCTAACTTGCATATGAAGTGTTCTGTTAAGTTGCAGCTTGTAAGTGTGTTTGTTGATCGATACTTTAAGGGATGAAAACCTTAAAGTAAGAGAGTTCAAGGCCAAAAACCCAAAACCCGAAGAGAAAGAGGAAAGGAAGATTCAGAGACTGGACCGTGGTATGGACTGGACAATGGACAGAGACAAGGCTTCATTTCATCAGTATTTGAGGAAGGAGAGTTTGAGAAGAGGAGTAGAGTGATGATGATATTTATCGAAAGGATAAGATGGTATCATCAGGATGAGGATTTTATAGCCCAGCGATCATTCAGCTAAAGAGTTACGAAGATAGTTGTGGAGACCTTGAGGAGAACACTCAAGGAACATTTGTAGACAGCGTAAAGAGATTTTGGAGACAAGTAGATAATGGATGAGCCATGGGAATTCGAGAGCAAAAGAAAAAGGGTTGACCAAGAAAAATTAGTGGAGAAGCATCAAGATGGAGCGAGTCTAAAATTTCAAGTGAGACCCAAAGAAACTGAAAGAAAGGCGAGCTGACGGTGAAGCACATTTTATGACCGAGACCACAAGTCGGAGTCGTTCAAGAAGAGATCACCATCACAACATATCAAGGAGGAGTGTGCCCTGAAGCTGAGCATTTACGCAACAAGAATTCGAGGACGAATTTTATTAAGGGGGGGGGGGAGAATGTGATAACCCGCCCTTGGGGATAAAATGGTCGAGAGAGCAAAAATCAGAATCTGGAGCGGAGCATTTGGGAGTCTAAGCATCAGGAGGAATGTTGAGTTTTGATCACATAAAACTTGACATGATTCTAAGAAAAGAGAAGACTGGTCGAACATCAACTTGGTGGTCGAACCGCAGGCGGTAAAGATCGATCGGCAAATTTTGAAGAACGAGGTGGTCGAAGAATTGTTCGCGAGGGAACTATAAGTCGAATAAGCTGCTCGACCATAGTTAGAAGATGTCTTAGATTGATGAGACGGACGTTTTGGAAGTATAACATTTTTGGAAGCTCGACGTTTCAGAAGACCGACGTTTCTTCATCACGAAGTTTTCTCGGAAAATCTTCATATCAGTAAAATATTATTCTGGAGACATAATAAGTTGGAAGCAGGATGGGAATTAAGCAGGACGGGAAGCAAGCACGACGGGATCAAAGCACGACGGGAAAATCCGATATCTGGCAAAAACCCTAATTTCGGTATTTTGAAATTTTTCGAGGAAGCTGGAGACTCAGGAAATATTTTTCATCAAGGTCAGAAATATTTTGGAGTCTATTAAGAATATTTAGCTCATCAGAACGGGAGCGGAAAAATATTCGGGATTGATCGCGGGTCGAAAATATGCCGGAAGGGTCAAAAATCGCGTAAACCGGCCAAGAAGCTCGAGGTGTCTCTATGCATACGGACAAGATGTTCTGTCTAGCATATCAGCAGCTGAGTGTCAACAAAAGGAGGAGGTGTAGACATGCATGGGTGCTGAACATGCAGCTTGACAAGTCGTAGCTCGAGGTGTCGCAATACCTGCGATCTGCGCATGCGAATCGACACGCAGAGGGCGGTGTGTCGCGACGCATGCACTCCAGCCATGCAGCAAGCCATCAGGAAGTGAGTGGTGTCCTCTTGCATGTGTGTAAGACATGCCTCACGACATGTGTGCAGCATGTGTCGCCGCGCATGCGACCGGAAGCATGCGGGCTGACACACAGTCGCTCGGGTGGTACGATATTACTGGTCGAAGTTTTCTATAAATACCAGCACCATCCCTTCAGTTTCATTCATCCTTATCACACCAAAATCACTTAAAGACGTGGCTTAGAGAGAGAGAGAAGTAGAAAAAGAAAGTAAAAAGTTTGGAGCTATTTCAAGGGTTTTAGAGTATTTTCGAGATCAGTTACTCTACCGGAAGTCCGAGTTCAGAACGGTCCATTCCAGCCCATTCGAGATGTCAGCATTGGGTTTTGGCTAAGCTCTCTCCGATCGACAAGCTGCTAGAACACTGTGAGTTGGTTTGTTTGAGTTCCACTTGAAACTTAGGGAAGGTCGAGTATTCATATAGAGTAGAATGCTCACACTGTTGCATGATAGAGTCCTTAGGATTATTTATTAAACCGGACTCAGTTTAGCACGGGCTATGCTGAGATGAAATAGAATTAAGACTGAGATAATTACT
>NC_027754.1:12339666-12340824 GCF_000695525.1 Brassica oleracea var. oleracea
TTGTTTAGTTTTGGGTTGGAGTCTTGTCCCTTAGGTCTTTCCTAGGGATAATTGTGTCGAGTGTGTGTTATGCCGACAGCAGGTGCGATACCCGCCCATGCTTGGCATGTTTTGGGGTGGACTAGTGTTTCCTCGCCCTCGGTAGACTCCTATATATTGTTTAGTTTTGGGTTGGAGTCTTGTCCCTTAGGTCTTTCCTAGGGATAATTGTGTCGAGTGTGTGTTGCCGACAGCAGGTGTGAAACCCGCCCATGCTAGGCATGTTGAGGGGTGATTAGTGTTTCCTCACCCTCGTACCCAACGGGTTCAAGGAAACCCCTTATTCGCTGGATCGGGAAGACTCAGACGAACGGAGTCATGTCCTATGGCTGAGTATTACACGACGGTGTAATGCGGCAGTGACCCGAAGGACAGTGGGCTGTCACGCGGTGACCCGGAGGAATGTGGGCCGCGGTCGGTTGAAAGTTCCTTCTTCTGGCCTCTGTGGTAGGAAGATAGGATATTTCCGATAGAGAGGATGAACACGAAGTCACCTGGCCCAAGTTAGAGTGTTGTGTCGTCTTAGTTTATTGTGTCGAGTTAGTCTTGTTGTGTTGTGTTGGGGGTTATGGAACCCTCGAGTCAGTGTTAGCACCGAGATACGGTGTTATCTCTGATCGAGTCATGATTGTTAGAATTGTTAGGGATCCGTTTTAGTAGTTGGCCGTGTGGCCAAGGTTATTATTATTAGATTAAGGATGAGCATACCTTAGTCGGTGTTGTTTTGGGAATTAGCCTTAAGCTTTGTTTATTGCGCTTAGGCTAGATTATTTGTTATTTTGGGTTGTCTGGGCTAGCTACTAGGTTTTGGGTTGAGGTAGCCAGCTCACTGAGTGACCTGACGTTACTCACCCAACTCTCATTGTCCTTTGCTTAGTGTTGGACGTTAGGACCGCCGGAATAGATTTCATGCCTTTTTGTAAATGGTATTGTGTTATGTGTTTAGTTGGCTCGATTTGGCATTAGGCTAGGCCCAGTCTCGAATTATTCAATGTATGAATATTTATTAAATCAATAAAGTAATTGTTTTATATGTGCATCATGAGTACTCTAATATTGGTTTAGTCCGAACCAACACAACGTTAGGTCTTGGTACGGGTTGAAAAGTCTTAGGCCTCG
>NC_027754.1:12340959-12342704 GCF_000695525.1 Brassica oleracea var. oleracea
GTCACGTAGCGCTTCCGGACCATGGTGTTGGGTTGGACGGTCAGTCATGTTCTTGTTTGATTGTTGGCTGGCCGGTTGGCCTTTCATCTCCAACCCTTAGTGTGGGTCATCCGTCGGTCATGTTCTTTTTTGATTGTTGGCCGGTGGGTCGACCTATTCTTAGGACGGTTCGGGGGTGTTACAAGCTGGGTCTGAAAATATAGCCTTCATCAGAATCTTTCACCTTCGTGGACCTTTCAGAAAGAAGCCCATGAGGCATTATAAGAGACCTTGAGGTACAGATTGGTAATGCCCTTGTCCCAGTAGATTTTCATGTCCTGGACATCAAGCTTAACTGGAACTCTTCACTTCTGCTTGGAAGAGCTTTCCTGGCTACAGTAGGAGCTGTAGGTGACATGACCACCAACAGATTGTGTCTGACACTGATAAATCCTGACGTCCACTATGATCTAGTTCGAGTTGTGAGACAACAGGTCAACCTCGTGGAGCTTGGAAATGATCTTGGCTACATTGCAGCATGCCATTGTGGAGTAGAGTACGAAACATAGTACTCGGAATCGATCGACACTCATATTGCGTCATCGATCGATTCCAATGAGTCACCGACGACCGATGAACACTATTCTACGTCGCTCGACGGGAATCAACCGGTAGACCACTTCAGATTACCAGATCAGTGTTATACAGACTTTGCCTTTCAACAAACAAACAAAAGAGGATGTGATGACTATTCAATAGGCAGTTGGACAGACAGTGGATTCCATGAAAGTTTTGCAGTAGAGACTGTAATTTCTTTATTCAATGAGGATCCTACTGAGGAGTATGATGAGGATTACTGGAAGGAAAGAGCTCTAGAAATTGCTATACAGGATGAAAAATATTCAAGCCATTCCTTCACGAACACGTCTCCACCATCGATCGACAGAGTCTACTCAGGTCGGTCGATACCCACCCTCATCCAGCAAAACGATGTTATGCATCGATCGATACCACACCACATACATCGATAGCCGCCGCATTTGAAAAGGAAAAAGGGAATATTCCAATTCCAAGTAGGTTTACCAATACCTATATAAGGAGTTATGCACCCCAGATTACTTCTCACGACACCATAGCAGAAAAGATGAATGCTCCCACAAACAAAAGGAACATCAAGGAAGAGCATTCAATCCAAAAACCCTAATTCAGCAGACAAACGTCTACCATCGATCGATAATCCAGTATCAACATCGATCGATTCTCATTCTAAACCTAAACTTTCTTTATTTACTAAGAAGAATATGAGTATTGATTACGGTTTTCTAACCCCTGATGAATTTGGTATTTTCAGGGACCCAGATGGCCATGCAAGAGCTATGGATGAGAGAATTCTACAAGTATCCAGAGAGGACATAGCATATATTCCTCAGTTGGCCAATGGACCAGACAACTTGTTTATGCAGCAACGCAACATTCCAGACAACATCCCAGCTGTTCCAGACGAACATCCAAGGGCCGACACAACAGAAATTGGTTCCCACCAATCGTGCCAACCAGTAGGCAAAATATCGATCGACAAGGATGCTCTTACATTGTTCGACGTTCACACCAATTGTGCATACCAGTTTGCCAAGCATAGATCGACAAGGTTGCTTCTACATCGTTCGACAGGGTAACACCAACGTCGCTCGACAAAGCACCTTCACCATCGATCGACAGACGTTACGAATGTGGACGTCGCGCTTATGACATCTATGGAGCTAGAC
>NC_027754.1:12346348-12346998 GCF_000695525.1 Brassica oleracea var. oleracea
CTTATGACATCTATGGAGCCAGAAAGTTCAGATGGGAACAGAAGGACGAATATGGTGTCTACAGAGATGAGTCTGGATATGCCAGGAGCGTAGCTGGTGAGATGATCCCTGTTACCAAGGACAATATCAGAAAAATTCTGGAGAGAGCATCCCTATTTGAGGAGAGTCACATATGTCTTCCAGAACATGCCACTTCTTTCACACCTACAAAACTGGCACCAGAGATCTACACCAAGGATGAGATTAATGAGACGGTGACTGGTATTTGTGCAGCTCAGGAAAAACTAGGAGATTAACTCAAGACATTGGTAGATGACACTTCAACCTTTGGACAGAGGTTGCAATGAGCTTTTCAGAAGTATGGCAGAGATGAGGACAGAGATTGAGAGTATGCAGCACATTCTTGAGAAAGAAGCTACGACATCACCATCGATCGACACCAACAAAGCAACATCGATCGACGTCAAGCCACAGACATCCCAGATTCCTGCAAAACCGGAAAGTTTGGCAGAGAAGAAAGATGAATGAGAGATCGCATACATCAACACAAAGATTAACGACGTATACAACCCTCTCAACAACAACGTGGAGTGGTTAAGCACGAGAATTGATCTTCTACAGCAAGATTTGGACACCATTCGCAAGAAGGA
>NC_027754.1:12347145-12347356 GCF_000695525.1 Brassica oleracea var. oleracea
CTTAATGATCAACATGATTTTCAGGAAGAATGTTCAACATCGATCGATAGGTTCCGTAAGGCATCGCTTGACGTCAAGAAACCTACATAACATCTTCCCTACACAACAGCAAAAGTTGATCAGATCACATCAAAGCTTTACACAGCTATAGACACCATGGAGGACCGGTTTGAGAAGCGGTGTGATGACATCTACTTTCCATTCGACGTCA
>NC_027754.1:12349491-12365572 GCF_000695525.1 Brassica oleracea var. oleracea
AGTTGAGATCCAAGATCTAGTTAGTTAACCAGTGAAACATTGTCATCGCTGATCACTGTGATTAAGGAGTTGAGCTCTAATATATCATGCATGCAACTGTTAGGCATCTATAGGATTGTAATCTCCAACACCTGAATAGAAACCCTGCATCTAATATCTTCCAATAAGTTACACCCCCAATCATCTTGTTAGTCGATCAATAGACTTGCTCAATTAGGATTGCTATTTACTTTTCAACCATAAAATAACAAACACTTAGAATTAATAATTTGACTAGATTTAATTGGTTCCCTAGCTCCTTGTGGATTCGATCCCTAAGTACTGCAACTGAACCTCTTATTTGAGAGAGTAATTCACTCCTTAGGGTAATTTGAGTGGTATCAAGAGCCTTCTTATCAACAGTAGGAGCAGTATGTAACCTGCAAACTAACCAGTTGTGCCTGACGCTCATAGATCCTCATGTCCACTACAACCCTTCTTATCAACAGTAGGAGCAGTATGTAACCTGCAAACTAACCAGTTGTGCCTGACGCTCATAGATCCTCATGTCCACTACAACCCTTCTTATCAACAGTAGGAGCAAGAAGCCACAGACGTCCTCCAGAAGAATCACTGATCCAGGAATCATTGCAGCATGCCACTGTGGAGCAGAATACGAGACAGAATACTCGGCGTCGATCGAAACTCACACTGCAACATCGATCGACAGTGCCCACCAGAAATCGACCGACATACCAGGAGAAGAATCGGTCGACAGTTGTCCAGAAGATTGGGAGAACGACTACTACAAACCTACTTTGGCAGCATACACCAGACATAACATGCATACAGAGGAGTATGATGAAGATTATGAGGAGGAACGAGCTGCATAGTACAGAGCAATTCTTTATGAGGAAGACAAACTTCTACATCATTCCTCTTGGAAGAGAAATGCACCATCGATCGACAGAACAGTCTCGACATCGATCGACACTCAACCTCATCATACAAACTGATATCACTCAAATTACCCTAAAGAGTGAATTTACTCTCTCAAATAAGAGGTTCAATTGCAGTATTTAGGGATCGAATCCACAAGGAGCTAGGGAACCTAATAAATCTAATGGGGTTTGTTAAGTTGGATGGTTTAATGATTAAAATGTAAATTTACAGTTTTGTTTGAGCAAGTAATTGCTCGATTGATTGGTTGAGGTTTTGGTGCTTAAAATGAAATAACTAGACTTAGGGTTTTATATTCCTACAGATGCTTAATGAGTTGCATGCATGATAACGTAGAGCTCCACTACTAAGCAACAAGTCAATCAGCTCTCGCGTTTCTGGACTTGTCTATTAACTAGATCTAATGACCCAAACAAATGTGTTTGATCAATAGCAGTGTCGATCGATTATCCTATAGGGATATCGATTGATACACCTTTCACTCCGTCGATCAATTATCCAATATGTATATCGATCGACGCGCTTCTAGTTAAGCTTTATGCGCGGGTTAAATGATGCTCACTAAGCTGACTAGATCAGCTCTCACCTTACTCTTAGCAAGAAACTTAGCTCAATTAGAATGGTTTCAGGATGAGAATGAAGCTATCGCTTTTATCTAACAATCCTAGGGCAAGTTCTAGGTAGCTAATCTAGAATCAGGCAATAATGAAAATCCTAATGATTATTATCACAACTCAGCAAAGTTGGGGATAATCCCTCATAACCTATTTAAACCATAAAATCTAACAATGGAACTACTCAGACATGGCCAAACAATTCATAACAACAATAAGGTAAGAAAACTTCATTAGAATATTAAAATAGATATTAATAGAGTTCCAATCACAAATATTGTTGGGGTCCAAATCGGTCACGACGGAATCAATGTCTGAAAGTCCCTGGAAAATAGTCATTTTTGAACAAAAAGAGAGATAAAAAGGCGCGAGAAAACGTAAATCGAGTTTTAAATCAATTCCGGAAAAAATTAGACAATAAGTCCTCAAGAAAGGTTACTCTAAGCCTTAAACAATGAAAACGGCTACAAAGCTCAATTGTCCGAACACATCGTCCAACTCTCCAAACAAGCGAATCAGACAAAGCGTCAAGGCCAACTCGCCATTTTGGCGAGCTGGACAAGCCCGAGCTTGCCAGGATGGCGAGTTAGACCAAGCAACAAGACCAACTCACAATTTTGGTGAGTTGGGCCAGTCTTACTCGCCATTTTGGCAAGTAGGATCACACATGCAATCCTGCTCGCCATTTTAGGGAGTTGGGACAGTCCTACTCGCCATTTTGGCTAGTAGGATCACAGAAGCAATCCTGCTCGCCATTTTGGAAAGTAGGATCACACAAGCAATCCTGCTCGCCATTTTGGCGAGTAGGACCAGTCCTACTCGCCATTTTGGCAAGAAGGATCGCACAAGCAATCGTGCTCGCCATTTTGGTGAGTAGGACCAGTCCTACTTGCCATTTTGGCAAGTAGGATCACACAAGCAATCCTGCTCGCCATTTTGGCAAGTAGGACCAGTCCTACTCGCCATTTTGGCAAGTATGATCACACAAGCAATCCTGCTTGCCATTTTGGCGACTAGGACCAGTCCTACTCGCCATTTTGGAAAGTAGGATCACACAATCAATCCTGATCGCCATTTTGGCGAGTTGGACCAGTCCTACTCGTCAAAATGGCGAGTTGGATCGAGCACCCCGTCGAACTCACCTGCTCGGCGAATTGGTCCAAATCTCATGCCTTCCGTTGAACCTCGACGGGTCAATCCCTCGTTCCGTCTCGATCGGAGTTACCATCGGAGCCTTACAATAAGAACCGCAAAGATTTGTATTCCTGATTGAAGTCCATGGTTATCGTGTAAACAGCTACAGTTAACTTAACATCACGGTCGTCTAAACTATATGAGAAGTGTGAACTTACTCGTCGAATCGACGTTGTATCGAGATGCGCACTTTCGGAGAAATTGTAAAAACGTTTAAAATCGGTAAACGGCCCGAAGAGGCCTAGAACACGGCCCAAAACCCACTTACGATTTCATTCGAAATCAAGCCCACCAATGCTATGACGGTGTATCTTACTTGGAGAAGGAGGTAAATATCGCGAAATCAGAAGATAAATGTCAAGTTTCCAAGATAATGATGAAGATCGAGAAGAAAAAGGAATATTTTTGAGAAGCGATAAACTTGACCTAGGGAGAAAAAAGGGAGACGGGAATCGACCTAGAAGGCATATATAAGGGGAGCTAAAGCTAAAGACAAGGACAATTCTTTTTACTCCTAGAACTCTCTGCACATCGAAACTTTAGGCATTATTCTCGACATGTTCTGTTTCTATGACTGGCACCGATTACTAGACGAACTCGCAAAGGCAGTTCAATCTCTTGGTTCAGTTTTTCAATCGAACTACATTCGTCTTGATCCTCGAAAGGGGTACGTAGGCAGCCTTTCATATGGTTCAGTCCGAAATCAATCAAAACCTTTTTAGTATCTTTTTCGTCTTCTGTTATCGAGCTGCGACTCAACTAGGTTTAAGGTTTTAGGTTGCTAGAACTAAGTAATTCTCTGACAGCCCTTGCGGCCGAAGCTTTTATAGTCTCATGTAATGATCGCAACGCTCTTACATGGATTCGAAATAAGATCTATCTTTTTCTATGAGTTCGTTTTGTTATCTTTTCGTATTTTTCGCATTTGTTTGGTTACTTGTCGTTGGCTCTCGCAGAGAATCCAGGACCTCAGGGAATGTTAGAGTTTCTTGACTTTCCTCCGATTACGGAAATCGACAGTGTGAATTTCGGTTCCCACAGTTTGGTGCTAGAAGGAGGGGGGGGGTACGGATTATTCTAACTCATAGCCACAAAACACTTGATCGAAAAATGTCTGGAAATACAAAAGACAAAATCGCAGTTCGCAACAACGCTGGTAAGACAACTCCAGCAGCCACTGCACCTAGGCCAACGCTTACGCAAACGCCCCAGTTCTTGAGCAAATCGAAAACCTAGCTGCGACTTTTCGCCACAGGAAGTGCAAAGAAACGAGCTCGTGATTTCTCTGTTTAAACCTAAAGGGAAACGATAAATTTTATCAAACCCCGTAAGTTTGGCTCATTACCGAACTAAAGAAGTCTCAACGAGTAAGGGTTTTACCAAAACACGTTTTACGAAAACTTTTCGGAAAAGTAAAACTTGCTCTCCCCAAAACCGCAGAAAAATCCTAGGATAATCGCGGAAAAAGGAAGCACATCAAATCGGGTACATAACTTACCGCTGTACTTCTTCCGAATAACTTGCGGAAAAACCCTAGGTTAGTCGCGGAGAAAAAAAGGAAGCACAGCAAATGGGGTACATAACTCGCCGTCGTACTTCTTTTGAATATCTTTCGGAAAAACCCTAGATTAATCGTAGAAAAAGGAAAGCGCAGCTGATCGGTTACGAAACCCCCACGGCTGAACTTCTTCCAAATAACTTTCAGAGAAACGAAGTTGATTTCTACAGAATCACTTGAAACCTAAAACGGTTGACGAAGACTAAATAAAGCAAAACGGGAGATCTTATCCCCACCGCTAAAACGTTTTCTGAAGCCAAAGATTTCGTAAAAATTCAAATATCACTTCCATAGTAACAAACTCTGCGAGTTGTCGATGTTTGTCACCTAAATCTTACTTCGGAAAAAACTACTCGAAATTTCCACGGATCAATCCCACGGATAAGAGAAAAACTTCTGATTAAGTTTGGTTGCAATAATTAACCTCGTCATGGCTCTGGTACAACCAAAACTTGAAAACTTCATACTGAACAAATCTCGTAAAAATTGTGCTCGAAAACATCTTGCGAAATAACCTTTGCAAAAATTAAGCTCGACAAGATTTTACGAAACAACTTTCGTAAAATTAAAATCGATAACATTTTGCAGAATAACTTTCGTAAAATTAAACACTATATTATTTTTTGGAAATTTTTTTCGTAAACCTAAAGTTGGCAACATTTGACAACCTTCAAAAATCTAACAACGATCATAGGAAAAGAATCTCGGATAAGGAAAGAGATGGAGCGAAATCCGAGAATCAAAATTCGCCCATCCACCTCTCTCCACGGTCTCACCATCCTTCCTCTCACGCCTTGATCTGTCGCCAAAACCTCATCACCTGGCGAGTCTTCCTGATCATCCTTGGCATCTCTTGATCGTCCCTGGCTATTTCTAAATGCTTAAAAGTTTTCGACGAGATGCTTATTCATTTTTGTAAATCCAATGATAATAAGATTGAAACATGGATCACGAAAACCGAAAGATTGGCAGTAGCCTAAACACGCCCAAGAAAGCAGAGAAGTCCAGGAAGAATCAATATTCTTGATATTCGAAATGGGCAGACAGACACAAAAAGAGTAAGGGCAAATGAGCAAGCAAAACGGGGAAGAGGCTAACCTGAATCTTCGAGAGAACTAAGGTATTTCCGACTTGAAATTTTTGAAATCAGACTTGGAATTTTCGTAGGAAATTGCTAAGAAACAGAAACGCCTTTGAGACTGCCATAGAACTTTAGGAAACTTAAAACCTAGGTGGATAGTCTAGCGAACTAAGTCTTAGGCGATTTTTCCTGTCTCGGTATATCGTTCCATAACTGTTCAGCCAGATCTTGCAAAACCTATCTAAACTCTCTAAAAAATGAGAAACGATCGCCACCCATATCCAGCTCGCTTCCTAAAGAGAGAAAAAACTAGAGACATGAACGTCGTCTTAAAACCGATTTCTTTCTAGCGATTTTCTTAAAACCGACATATTCCAATTCGTCAACCAGGAAACAACCAAATCACAGTCCCAGCGTCGTCTTTAAATCAACCCGGATTGTTGATTATTCCAAACCTTGGAAGAAGAAACGTACACAACCCTTCAAAGTATCGGTTCAACCGTTTTCTTTCGTAAAAAAAAGGGGGAGTAGGTACGTATACTATACTCGTATACTCCCAAACTTCAAAAACTTTTGCAAATCATCAAGAAAACGCTTTCGTCAAAACTAATCGTCCCAAATAGGCAAACGACAATCGAAAATTTGTCTAAAAGCCAGCAACATATCCAGACGATCATGAACATAATCTCAAAGACTATACAACATTTCTTATCGCAATCATGCGTATAGAAAACTTGTACCAATATCAAACAGAAACTCGACGATTAGCCAAAGTCTTGAAACCCTCTCCGGCTTTATAAATCCAGTTTCATATAAAAAAAATTTACGAGAAATCTTCAAGCATCAAAAAATTTCTTCAGTCTTCGTTGAACCAAGTGAGTCACGATAATGCATCGAAAACATTTGCGAAGAAGAAAACTTCAGAATAAAAGTAGCAGCGAGCACATTAAAGGGAACGCTTTCTTCCCGATCGTTGGCTAGATTTACCGCTGGTTGACCAATTCGTTCCAGAAACGAATATGTCATCCTCCCAAAAGCCTATGAAAAATGTTCTGCAACTAGATCATAGCGAAATAAACTTCGGTAACACTCCATGAGTAACTCCAAGCAACCTTCACCAAAGATCCAAATCAAAGCAGAAATGTTTCTCGTAAAACCGCAGAAACAACACTACTTTGACATGTGTATACGTATCACCGATTTAAATCCTTCGTAAAACCGGTCGCCCATTACTTACGCGAAAAATCCTTTCTACAATCAGATCAAATCATACGAAGAAACTTTCAAAAGTAAACATAACAGGTTTTACGAAGAAATATTTTTCGTATAGCAAATACAAGGCTGTAAAATTTGACTTTGGACGATCAATCTAAAGAGAGACCTCTTCGCATTACGATTTATTAGATCTCATATTTTAGCCATACGGCTCACTGGCTTCTGCGTTTCATTCCCCTCGGTCACATCCGAGCAGGCAATCGTCCCGCAGTTGACTCACTGGTTCTAAATCAAAGCTCTTAGGCTACGTCTTCCTCAGAAAAAAACGAATCAATTTTCATAAGACTATAGGTAACATTATACGAAACATTCATTCGTATAACTGAAACATCATCAAGCCCGCAAACACCTCAACCACGAAAACACGACATGCAAAAGAAAAACCAACCTTCAGTATCTCGAGACGTCGCAGACGCTTGAAGAATAAGTTTTTCGACAAAAATCCCTTCCTCGATAAAAATACCTTCTTGGAAGACCAAACAGTCATACGCACTAACATCTTCTCAAACACGTTTCATTCGCGAAAAGTCAAAAACGGTAATATCTACCGGTAAGTTTGTTGCTGATTACAACAAACTCTCAACGTCCTAAACAGACTAAGCCATCTCGTAGAGATAGCTCTCGAACACCCGACACAAGGGTAATAGCGCTATATAAGAAATCCAAAATTTTGGTCAGCACTTTCGGGAGACTTAAAAATTGTCCTAGAAGAGATGCTCGATTCCAACCATACAAGTCACGTAAGCCGAGAACATATCGCGGACTTTAAAGCGGGACAGAATCAAGTCAAAAACGATACAGGAATCGTAAGTCGAAGTAGTCATCACACCCCCTAACGCCGTGATTTGACCTAGGTATTGCCCTAAACCCAGCACACTGCCCCTCTAACATCTCTAGGCATAGTATTAAAAACCCTGATACGAGATCCCAAAATTTGTCTCTTGGCTAATATTCGAGCGTCTTCAGAAACCCCGCAAGTTTACCCACTGCAGAAAACTCTCAAAACAGATCACATATATAGCAGTTCACACAGAGTTAGATTACGAGATGACAACTCGTAGTCTTCACTCTACACCCGTATAAAATGCTATCGGCAGCAACATGCCTGATAACCTCTACATATAAACTAGATCGTAAAGGTCTCGCTGGAAAACATGTCATAAGAACCTTAACTCTAAAATGAACTACGAAAGGTTTGATCCCTTCAACAAGTGTACGTAGGCAGCCGTCATAAGGCGCAGCCCCAATCTTATCGCTTTCCACTCTTAGAAGAGCGAGAAGACCACTTATGACAGACCTTTTCAACCATTAATTCCGCCTAACTTACTAACTTGCCTAACTTGCCAAGCCACACGCTAGAACCTCACGCTAGAAGCTCATGGTTCTAATGAGCTGAGGGCTAACTATTGGGGTCAAAATCGGTCACGACGGAATCAGTGTCTGAAAGTCCCCAGAAAATAGTCCTTTTTGGATAAAGAGAGATAAAAAGGCGCGAGAAAACCTAAATCGAGTTTTAAATCAATTCCGGAAAAGAATCATATGATAAGTCCTCGAGAAAGGTTACTGTAAGCCTTACACAATGAAAACGGCTACAAAACTCAATTGTCCGAACACATCGTCCAACTTACCAAACAAGATGAAGTCCATGGTTATCGTGTAAACGGCGACGGTTAACTTAACATCACGGTCGTCTAAACTATTCGAGAAGTGTGAACTTACTCGTCGAATCGACGTTGTATCGAGATGCGCTCTTTCGGAGAAATTGTAAAAACGTTTAAAATCGGTAAACGGCCCGAAGAGTCCTAGAACACGGCCCAAAACCCACTTACGATTTTATTCGAAATCAAGCCCACCAATGCTATGACGGTGTATCTTACTTGCAGAAGGAGGTAAATCTCGCGAAATCGGAAGATAAATGTCAAGTTTCCAAGATAATGATTAAGATCGAGAAGAAAAAGGAACATTTCCGAGAAGCGATAAACTTGAACTAGGGGCAAAAAAGGGAGACGAGAACCGACCTAGAAGGCATATATAAGGGGAGCTAAAGCTAAAGACACGGACAATTCTTTTTACTCCTAGAACTCTCTGCACTTAGAAACTTTAGTCATTATTCTCGACATGTTCTGTTTCTATGACTGGCACCGACTACCAGAAGAACTCGCACAAGAAGTTCGATCTCTTTGTTCACTCTTTCAATCGAACTACGTTCGGCTTGATCCTCGAAAGGGGTACGTTGGCAGCTTTTCATAAGGTTCAGTCCGAAATCAATCAAAACCTTTTTCGTATCTTTTTCGTCTTCTGTTATCGAGCTTGTTGGGGTCAAAATCGGTCACGACGGAATCAATGTCTGAAAGTCTCCGTAAAAATCAGCATGAACTTTTTTACGAAAAGAAATCTTCGTAAAGAGATCTTTACGAAGAAATTTACAGTAAAATCTTGCACTAATCTCGGTTGATTCATCGAAACTAAACACTCGTAGCCCAAGATCACATCATGGAACATCGGAAAAGGATTCAAACAAGGTCACCACGTAGCGATTGACCCGCGAACGAGCCGGTCGGTCGCTACGTACTGACGGATCTGCATTCGAGTCGGTCGCTACGTAGCGACCGACCAAGCCATTCGTTTGGTCGCTACGTAGCGACCGATCCATCGCGGACCCGGTCGCTACGTAGCGACCGAACTGTCTCGGACATCGGTCAACGAGTACGACCCAAATCCGTGCATTCTCGTATGTTCCTCAATGCTAGCTCCCATGTACCGCAGTCATATCATTTCTCACTCCCATCGATTGGAATTATCATTTAAACTCTACGATAAAAATCGCAGAAAGTTCATTTTTATCGATATAAATCGTGATAAACGTTTCAAATCGAAAGACGGCCCAAGTAGGTCTAAAACACAATTAAAAACCCACTTACGATTTTTTAAGGAAAAGCCCATAGATACTATGGCGGTTTATACTTAGTCCGCAAGAAAGGATAAATGTCAAATTTCCGCAGATAAATGTTAAGTTTCCGCAGATAATCAAGAAGATAGGGAAAATTGGAATATCTACATTTTCGAGTTATGACGGCTTAAGAGCAGGAAGGGAAAAGCTCAAACCGACCTTGGAGGGAGTATATAAGGAGTCATAGGTGAGAGGCACAAGGAGATAACTTTTTCAGAGCAAACTTAGCACTTATAGCAATTTTAGGCAACCTTCCGTTTTTGTTATTCGAGCTGCGACTCAATTAGGTCTTGCAGTCTTAGGGTTTTAGAACTAGGAATCTCGCCGACAGCTCTCGTAGTCCAGACTCTTACCTTGTTGTAACGCTCAAATGTGGATTCAGAATAAGATCTCTTTTGCTCTCTTTACGATTTCTTATTTCTTTTCGTCTTTGTTTTCGTATTCTGATTGCTTGGCGTGTGGTTTAGCAGATATCTAGGACCTCTGGGAAATTAGGGTTCTCCTAACTTTCCTTATTTAAATGGAAATCGACAGTGCGAATTTCGCTTCCCACAGTTTGGCGCTAGAAGGGGGGGGGGGGTACGGATTACTCTAACTCATAGCCGCAAAACGCTTAATCAAAAAATGTCTGGAAATACGAAAGACAAAAGCGCAGTTTGCAACGACGCTGGTAAGACAACTCCAGCCGCCACTGTGCCTATGGCCAACGCTTACGAAAATGCCAAAGTTCTTGAGAAAATCGAAAACCTAGCCGCGACTTTTCGCCACAGGAAGTGCAATGATACGAGATTGCGATTCTTATCAAACCCCGTAAGTTTGGCTCATTACCGAACTAAATAAATCTCAACGTGTAGGGATTTTACCAAAACACGTTTTCTGAAAACTTTTTGAAAAAGTAAAACTTCCTCTCCCCAAAACCGCAGAAAAACCCTAGGTTAATCGCGGAAAGATGAAGCACAGCAAATCGGGTACATAACTCGCCGCTGTACTTCTTCCGACTATCTTGCGGAAAAACCCTAGGTTAGTCGCGGAAAAAAGGAAGCACAACAAATCAGGTACATAACTTGCCGCTGTACTTCTTCCAAATATCTTTCGGAAAAACCCTAGATTTATCGTAGAAAAAAGAAGCGCAGCAAATCGGTTATGAAACCCCCACAGCTGTACTTCTTCCAAATAACTTTCAGAGAAATGAAGTTAATTTCTATAGAATCACTCCAAACCTAAAACGATTGACGAAGACTAAATAAAGCAAAACGAGAGATCGTATCCGCACCGCTAAAACGTTTTCTGAAGCCTAAGGTTTCGTAAGAAGTCAAGTATCACTTCTATAGTAACAAATTCCGCGAGTTGTCGATGTTTGACACCTAAATCTTACTTCGAAAAAAAAACTACTCGAGACTTCCACGTATCAATCCAACGGATATGAGCAAAACTTCTGATTAAGTTTGGTTGCAATAATTAACCTCGTCACGGCTCCCGTACAACCAAAACTTGAAAACCTTTTAAGAAAAAACTTTCGTAAAATTAAAATCGATAACATTTTGCGAAATAACTTTCTCAAAATTAAACTCGATATTATTTTTCAAAATTTATTGGGGTCAAAATCGGTCACGACGGAATCAATGTCTGAAAGTCCGTAAAAATCGGCATGAACGTTTTTACTAAAAATAAATCTTCAGAAAATATTTATTCTTACGAAGAGCTCTGCGGAAGAAACACGAGACATCGGAGAAAAGCCCGAAAAAGGTCGGACGGTCGCTACGTAGCGACCGAGCTCGAGCCAAGCTCGGTCGCCACGTAGCGACCGAGCACATGTCCCGCTTGGTCGCTAAGTAGTGACCGAGAGTCCATCTCTCTCGGTCGTTACATAGCGACCGAGCGTGCGTTCCGTTCGGTCGCTACGTAGCGCCCGAGCGTGCGTTCCGTTCGGTCGCTACGTAGCGACCGAGCTCTTCCAAAAACGTCGATACGACACGAATCCATGCATTCTCGTATACCCTTTGATGCTGTCTCCCAAAGACCGTAGCAAACCCATTTTCCCAAAAGGACCTAAGGCATGACTCGAAGCCCACTTTACGATTTCTTAACCAGCAGCACGTAAACCGTGGTTAGAAACTTTTTAGACTCAGAACTCTCGACACTTAGAAACTCTGAGGCATTATTCTCGGCATGCTCTGTTTCCATGACTCGCACCCGACTACCAAACGAACGTGCACAAGCAGTTCGATCTCTTGGTTCACTCTTGAACTACGTTCGGCTTGATCCTCGAAACGGGTACGTAGGCAGCCTTTCATAAGGTTCAGTCCGAAATCAATCAAAAACCTTTTCTGTATTTTCTTCGTCTTTTGTTATCGAGCTGCGAGTCAACTAGGTTTGAGCTTTTAGGCCGCTAGAACTAGGTAACTCGCTGACAGCCTTTGCGGCCAAAGCTTTTATGATCTCTTGTAATGATCGCAACGCTCTCACGCGGACTCGAAATAAGATCTACTATTTTCTTAAACTCGTTTGCTATCTTCTCATGATTTCCGCATATATTTGGTCACTTGCCGTTGGCTCTCGCAGAGATCCGGGACCTCTGGGAAATTAGGATTTTCCTAGTTTCCTAATTTAAACATAAATCGACAGTGCGAATTTCGGTTCCCACCAAATTTTTTTTGTAAAACTAATGTTGGCAACATTTGACAACCTTCGAAAATCTAACAACAATCGTATAAATAGAATCTCGGATAAGGAAAGAGATGGAGCGAAATCTGAGAATCAAAATTCGCCCATCCGCCTCTCTCCACGGTCTAACCATCCTTCCTCTCGCGCCCCGATCAGTCGCCAAAATCTCATCACCTGGCAAGTCTTCCTGATCATCCTTGGCACCTCTTGATCATCCATGGCTATGCCTAAACGCTTAAAAATAAAGTTTTCGACGAGATGCTCATTCATTTTCGTAAATCCAATGATACTAATATTGAAACATGGATCACGAAAACCGCAAATATTGGCAGCAGCCTAAACACGGCCAGGAAAGTAGAGAAGTCCAGGAAGAATCAATATTCTTGCGATTCGAAATGGGCAGACAAACACGAAAAGAGTAAGGGCAAATGAGCAAGCAAAACGTAGAAGAGGCTAACCCGAATCTTCGAGAGAACTAAGGTATTTCCGACTTGAAATCAGGCTTGGAATTTTCATAGGAAATTACTAAGAAATAGAAATGCATTTGAGATAGCCGTAGAACTTTAGTGAACTTAAAACCTAGGTGGATAGTCTAGCGAACTAAGTCTTAGGCGATTTTTCCTGCCCCGCTATATTGTTCCATGACTGTTCAGGCAGATCTTACAAAACGATCTAAACTCTCTGAAAATCGAGAAACGATCGCCACACATATTCGAATCACTTCCTAAAGAAAGAAAGAACAAGAGACATGAACGTCGTCTTAAAACCGATTCGTTTCTAGCGATTTTCTTAAAGCAGACATATCCCAAGTCGTCAAAATCCAATTCACAGTCCCAACGTCGTCTTTAAATCGACCAAGACTGTCGATCATTCCAATCCTCAGAAGAAGAAACGTACACAACCCTTCAAAGTATCGGTTCAACCATTATCTTTCGTGAAAATAAAAGGGGGGAGTAGGTATATATACTATACTCGTATACTCCCAAACTTCAAAAACTTTTGCCTTGTCATTAAGAAAACACTTTCGTCAAAGCAAACTCTCGCAACAATAGGGAGAAAAACATTTAGGCAATACGATGCCTCCATAAATCGTCCCAAAAAAGCAAACGACAATCTAAAATTCGTCCAAACGCTAGCAACATATCCAGACGATCATGAACATATCTCAAAAGACTATACAACATTTCTTGTCGCAATCATGCGTATAGAAAACCTACACCAATATCAAACTGAAACTCGACGATTAGCCAAAGTCTTGAAGCCCTTTTCGGCTTTATAAAGCCATTTTCGTATAAAAAATTCTACGAGAAATGTTCAAGCATCAAAGCATTTCTTTTAGTTTCCGTTGAACCAAGTGAGTCACGGAAAAGCATCGAGCACATTAAAGGGAACACTTTCTTCCGGATCGTTGGCTAGATCTACCTCTGGTTGACCAATTCGTTCCAGACTCGAATGTATCATGAGAATCCTCTCAAAAAACCAATGAAAAAGGTTCTGCGACTAGATCGTAGTGAAATAAACTTCAGTAAAACTCCATGAGTAACTCCAAGAAACTTTCACTTAAGATCGAAATCACAGCAGAAACGTTTCTCGTAAAACCCACAGAAACAACGCTACTTTGACATGTGTATACATATCACCGATTTACAATATTCGTAAAACCGGTCCCCATTACTTACACGAGAAATCCTTCGTACAATTAGACCAAGTCTTACGAAGAAAATTTTGAAAGTAAACATAACTGGTTTTACGAAGAAGTATATTTTGTATAGCAAACATAAAGCTGTAAAATCTGAATTTGGATGACCAATCTAAAGAGAGATCTCTTCGCATTATGATTTAATAGATCTCATATTTTAGCCATGCGGCTCACTGGCTTCTGCGTTTCGTTCCCCTTGGTCACATCCGAGCAGGCAATCATCCCGTAACTGACTCCACACTGGTTCTCTATCAAACCTCTCAGGCTACGTCTTCCTCAGACAAAAACAAATCAATTTTCATAAGACTATAGGTCATATTATACGAAACATTCATCGTATAACTGAAACCTAAAGCATAGAATCGTTTTCTATGACTATCAACTATCTTATCACGGATAACTCTGGCAAACTTATCCTATCAATCTCGACAAGCGCTCGTTGGCCGTCATTCAATTACGCCTCCCAGTAAAGGTCCAAACCAGAATTTGACATCCCCTTTAAGGACGATCCTAAACTAACATGACCTTAAATGTTAAAGTACCATGGTCTAATCCTTGACCTACAACATCCTTGGCTATCTGAGTGAACACATCCTTCATGCCAAGCCAAACTATTTGAGAAACCATCGCTCCATCACTTAACGGCTAAACGACAATCTATGATTTGTCTAAAAATGTCGTGTGACAATTAAGAGAATAATTATCGTATAGCCTACAGTCGGAAATCATATGATAAATTCTTCGTAAAGAAACTCAGTCCTAACAACCAAACTATTAACGGAAAACAAAAACTTGTCGACAATCGACCAAGTTCGATACATTCCACAATTCACTTTAAGCCCGCTATGTTTTACCCATAATACGCGGTATGTAAGGAAAAATTCGTAACAAAGCTTCTAGAGCTATACGAAACATCCTCAAAAATGTACGAAATAGATCTCAGAAGGCCAACACTTCACAAAGCACTATGAAGGAAAACATTTCTTCCCGTGGACAAATTTACGCGACCCCTCAGTCCTAATTCCTTGATCGCAAATCAAATTATTTGCATCCAAACAGGAACAACAATTTTCGCTGCGAAAAAATAGATCTCAGAAGGCCAACACTTCACAAAGCACTATGAAGGAAAACATTTCTTCCCGTGGACAAATTTACGCGACCCCTCAGTCCTAATTCCTTGATCGCAAATCAAATTATTTGCATCCAAACAGGAACAACAATTTTCGCTGCGAAAATCCGTAGACAAACCAAAATGTTTCTCAAACGCAGGGCTAAGACTAAACCCTTGCAATATCGCGAAACATCTTCAAGCCCGCGAACATTTCAAGCACGAAACGTGGCATACGAAAGAAAAAATCAATCTTCAGCATTGCGAGACGTCGCAGACGCCTGAAGAACCATTTTTCGACAAAATTACCTTCCTCGATAAAAGCACCCTCTTGGAAGACCAAACAGTCTTACATACTAACATCTTCTCAAACACGTATTCTTTGCGAAGACTCAAAAACGGTAATATCTATCGATAAGTTTGTTGCTGATACAACAAACTCTTAACATCCCAAACAGACTTAGCCATCTCGTAGAGATAGCTCTCGTACACCCGACACAAGGGTAATAGCGCTATATAAAAAAAAATCTGAAATTTTGGTCAACACTTTCGGGAGACTTAAAAATTGTCCTCGAAGAGATGCTCGATTCCTACCATACAAGTCACGTAAGCCGAGAACATATCGCGGACTTTAAAGCGGGATGGAATCAGGTCGAAAACGATACGGGAAACGTAAGTCGAAGTAGTCATCGCACCCCCTAAAGTCGTGATTAGACCTAGGTCTTGCCCTAAACCCAGCACACTGGTCTCTAACATCTCTAGGTATAGTATCAAATACCATGATACGAGATCCCAAAATTTGTCTCTTGGCCAATATTCGAGCATCTTCAGAAATGCCGCAAGTTTACACACTGCGGAAAACTCTCGAAATATATCACGGATAAAACAGTTCATACAGAGCTAGATTACGAGATGACAACTCATAGTCTTCCCTCTACACCCATATAAAATGCCATCGGCAGCAACATGCCTGATAACCTCTACATATAAACTAGACCT
>NC_027754.1:12365713-12368232 GCF_000695525.1 Brassica oleracea var. oleracea
ACAAGGGTACGTAGGCAGCCGTCATAAGGTGCAGCCCCAATCTTATCTCGTTCCACTCTTAGAAGAGCGAGAAGACCACTTACCACGGATCTTTTCAACCATTAATTCCGCCTAACTTACCTAACTTGCCTAACTTGCCATGCCACTCGCTGGAACCTCACGCTAGAAGCTCATGGTTCTAACGAGCTGGGGGGCTAACTGTTGGGGTCAAAATCGGTCACGACGGAATCAATGTCTGCAAGTCTCCGTAAAAATCAGCATGAGCGTTTTTACGAATAGAAATCTTCGTAAAGAGATCTTTACGAAGAAATTTACGGTAAAATCTTGCACTAATCTCGGTTGATTCATCGAAACTAAACACTCGTATCCCAAGATCACGTTCATGGAACATCGGAAAATGATTCAAACAAGGTCGCCACGTACCGATCGACCTACGAACGAGTCGGTCGCTACGTAGCGACCGACCAAGCCATCCGGTCGGTCGCTACGTAGCGACCAATCCGCGTACGAGTTGGTAGCTACGTAGCGACCGACCAAGCCATCCGGTCGGTCGCTACGTAGCGACCAATCCGCGTACGAGTTGGTAGCTACGTAGCGACCGACCAAGCCTCTCGGTTGTTTGCTACGTAGCGACCGATCCGTAACGAGTTGATCGCTATGTAGCGACCGACCAAGCCTCTCGGTCGGTCGCTACGTAGAGACCGATCCGCAATCAAGTCGGTCGCTACGTAGCGACCGACCAAGGCATTTGTTTGGTCGCTACGAAGCGACCCATCCATCGCGGACCCGGTCGCTACGTAGTGACCGAACTGTCTCGGACATCAGTCAACGGATACGACCCAAATCCGTGCATTCTCGTATGTTCCTCAATGCTAGCTCCCATGTACTGCAGTCATATCATTTCTCACTCTCATCGATTGGAGTTATCATTTAAACTTTAAAATAAAAATTGCGGAAAGTTCATTCTTATCGATAAAAATCGTGATAAACGTTTCGAATCGAAAGACGGCCCAAATAGGTCTAAAACACGATTAGAAACCCACTTACGATTTTTAAGGAAAAGCCCATAGATATCATGGCGGTTTAAACTTAGTCTGCAAGAAAAGATAAATGTCAAATTTCCGCAGATAAATATTAAATTTCCGCGGATAATCATGAAGATCGGGAAAAATAGAATATCTCCATTTTCGAGTTATGACGGCTTTAGGTCAGGAAGGGAAAAAGTCAAACCGGCCTTGGAGGGAGTATATAAGGAGTCCTAGGCGAGAGGCACAAGGAGAGAACTTTTTCCGAGCAAACTTAGCACTTAGAGCAATTTTAGGCAACCTTCCGTTTTTGTTATTCGAGCTGCAACTCAATTAGGTCTTGCAGTCTTAGGGTTTTAGAACTAAGAATCTCGCCGACAGCTCTCGTAGCCCAGGCCCTTAACTTGTTGTAACGCTCAAACGGGGATTCGGAATAAGATCTATTTTGCTCTCTTTATGATTTCTTATTTCTTTTCGTCTTTATTTTCGTATTCTGATTGCTTGGCGTGTGGTTTATCAGATATCCGGGACCTCTGGGAAATTAGGGTTCTCCTAACTTTCCTTATTTAAACCGAAATCGACAGTGCGAATTTCGGTTCCCACAGAGCTGCGGCTCATCTAGGTTTAAGGTTTTAGGTTGCAAGAACTTAGTAATTCACTGACAGCCCTTGCGGCCGAAGCTTTTATAATCTCTTGTAATGATCGCAACGCTCTTACGTGGATTCGAAATAAGATCTATCTTTTTCTATGGGTTCGTTTTGTTATCTTTTCGTATTTTCCGCAATTGTTTGGTTACTTGTTGTTGGCTCTCGGAGAGAATCCGGGACCTCAGGGAAAGTTAAAGTTTCTTGACTTTCCTCTGATTACGGAAATCGACGGTGTGAATTTCAGTTCCCACAAATATAACTTTGGATCTTCTCTCCAATATATCAAAATCCTTAAAACCTTTTGCTGATAATAGTAAAACTAGAAACACAAGAAAGCACACTTTGCCTCTAACATGGTGGCAAAGCTTACATAATTAGGTTAAAACTTGTCAGGGGTAATCTTGTAAATTGGTGAAAACTTGGGCTTCAAGTTGGCTGTGACCAAACGGGTTTTCTGCGCGCTTCGCTGTCGATCGATGTTATGATGTGAACATCGATCGATATTTGTTCCTCAATATCGACCGATGGTCGAGCTCGATGGTCACCTCGGGTGCTTGCTCCAAATATTTCTATAATGCTCCAAAATCATCACTTATCTCCAAATCACTCCTGATATTCTAAATATAATAAATAGACTCGATAATATAATAATTAGTAGTAAAAACACCAGTAGTAAAAACACCTATAACCCATGGTTGAAAGTGGGTCAAAACCATGGTCTATCAACTCCCTCAGACTTACCCTTTTGCTTGTCCTCAAGCAAAACAAACAGGCAAGCTCTCTGAAAGAAGTTTGAAAATAGCAGGGACTCACACAATTTTAAACTTAGAATCATCACCTCTACAAT
>NC_027754.1:12368332-12415150 GCF_000695525.1 Brassica oleracea var. oleracea
AATCTGCTTATATTTGCAAGATCATTGACCAAGATTGGACATGCTTCTTTTAATCAAGTCTTAATGGTGGTTGCCACCAAGTCCTGTTCACTTCTTTTTGGCCTATATCCTAAGATTATTTGTGAAGGAAGCCTTAATGGTTGTAGCCACCAAGTCCTGTTCTAATCCTTTACCTATAAAATTGTTATGAAGCAAACCTTAATAGTTGTAGCCACCAAGTCCTGTTCGAATCTCTTCCTAATAAATCTCTAATAGATATGTATATATATATATATATATATATATTTCAAAAATAGAGAGAGAGAGGGTGATAAATCTATATATACAAGGCTTTACCTTCCAGACTTGTTTGAAGAATCTGATCCCATGTATACCAATCCCCAAGACAAGCAGTTGTGTCAAGTTTAGTGTTGGAGGTCAGCTTTGGTTCATTCAAACAATCTCAGCTTTGGTTCCTTCAAACAATCTCAGCAAGTGTAACATAGTTGATAGGGTGGTCCACTTTAGTATCTTTAATACTATCTGCAATCAGTAAGTCTAGAATGGTGCTAAAGAGTTGTTAGATAATAAGCAAAAGTCTAATAAGTTCATTATCCCCTTCTTGACTCAATAAAAACTTTATGTTTAAAAATATTTTTTAAATTTCATGAATAAACTAATAACAGTAAACCTCCCCCCAGACTTAAACTACACTGTCCCCAGTGTAAACTCAGTCGGAGTTATGGTGATAATTAAATCATAAGTACGTAATGTAACAAGTTAGAACGATATATCAGATCGGAATGTATGTCGACCGATGTAAGGATGTTGATATCGGTCGCAGCAGGTGATGCTATGTCGATCGATGTCGACAGTGTCTCATCGATCGATACTCACGGCAACCGTCTACTCGGATCTTTTCTTATGACCTGAAATAAATAAAAACCATTATCAATACTAGATAAATAAAAACCAATTAAATATTGCCTAATGGTGGGTTGCCTCCCACTCAGCGCTTTGTTATAGTCATTTAGCTTGACTTTGGAGGTGATTGGGCTAGTACTGTTGAAAGCTGGCACTTGTTGGGAAACAAGTCTCCATCTCTTCTCTGCGCTTGTTGAACCATGTACCAGTGAAGTCTCGCATTGCTTCATCTCCTCTGTGCCATTTATCCTTCATTATTGTAGTTGCATCTTCTATCTTCTGCAATCTATCTCCAAGACTCTCAAGATTGAACTGCTGTCTCATAACTGTGGCGTATGTGTCAGCTGAGATCTCCTCTCCATGGTTGTGTGTGTCAAACATGTCTGATGACACCTTTGTACTAGCCGGCCTCGGTTTGTAGCGTCGTCGACCGATGTCTGTCGGTGAATGTCGGTCGATTTATTGTTGCGGTTGTCGAACGATGCTGATGCTTCTGGTCGACGGACAATGTAACTCTGAATCTCCACTAATTCCCCATGAATAGCTACAATCTTGGAAGTCAAAGCACTGATGGTAAGATCCATTGGGAAATAGATGTCATCACATCTCCTATCAAGCCTCTCTTCTGTAGTTTCCAGAGCTCTGTAGATCCCTTCTACCAACTGATGTATCTCTCCCCTGGTGTGAAAATCTAGTTGAGACTTCATCGTATGTGAGTGTGGTGGGTTATCGTCGACCGATGCTGATAAGCGGTTATCGATCGATTCTTTTAAGCGACTATCGATCGATGCCTGTCGATGTCTGTCGATCGATGTAGAGCGAGATACGTTGTTCGCATGCTGAATTCTGGCTATGTCTTTCCTCATCTCTTCCATGCAAGTATTTAGCCAACTGATACTATCATTCAATGGATAGTAGACTCTATCAAGCTTCATCTGGAAGTCTTCTTTGTTCTTCTCGTGTTCTCCGCATATTCCATAGAACATCTCATTGATCTCGTCCTTGGTGTAGATCTCTGGTACTAGCTTGGTTTGTGTGAATGAGCTAGCATGTTCTGGAAGACATATGTAGATGTGCTCATCTCTCGAAGCTCTTTCCAGAAGTCTTCTGATATCTTTTTTGTGAACGCCAATGGTGTGTCCATCTACGCCTCTGGCGTATCCCTGATCAACTCTGTAGATTCCATACTCATCCTTCTCTTCCAGTAGAATTTTCTGGTTCCAAAAATGTCAAAAGCTCATCTGCCAAATTCTGGACGTCTGTCGACCGATGTTGGGACGTCAACGTCGATCGATGGTCGAGTAAGGTGTCGAAACCTCTATTTGAAGCGTTTATCTATGCCACCAGTTGTGTCATAGAACTCCTTTGTAACCTTCTGCTGGTGTTCAGTAATAGTGTGTTGTTACATGAAGAGGTTGTCTGCCCCGTTGGATGTCTGAAGGATGTCTGCAATATCCTCTCGAGATACGTGCAGTGTACATCCATCTATTTCTTTTGCGTAGCCATATTAGTCTCTGAAAATACCAAATTCGTCTGGAGTTAGATACTGGTTATCAGATTTATCTTTTTTGCTTACAGTGGTTTTTGGTTGTGGACGGCTGTCGATCGATGTTGTATTGTTGATGTCGATCGATGTTGAAGGATGGATGTCGATCGATGGAGGAATAGCTCTGTCGATCGGATGGCTGAAATGTGTTCTTCCCCAAGCAGCTTCTGCTCGTTTTTGATCTGTTTCATTTCATCTTTGCACGTTGAGAAGTTCCTCATAAGTGAAACCCTCATGAAGTTCATCGGCTCCATGATCATGGTATGCTGTCTCTACTGCGTAGCTCTCGTGATGGCGATCATCTGCCCAACTTCCAATTGCGTAGCTTCGACGTTAGTGTCAATCGATGGGTAGTAGGCGATGTCGGTCGATGCTCGAAGGTGGCTTGGTTGATGAGGTTGAGTGTCGATCGAGGTTGAACCGTTCCTGTCGATCGATGGCGACTTATTTTTCCAAGAGGAATGATGGAGAAGTCTATCTTCCTCGTCAAGAATCTCTCTTTATTCTATGGCTTGTTATTCCTCATAATCTTCATCATACTCCTCCGTATTTATGTTGTGTGTTGCCATGATGGGATTGTAGTAGTCGTTCTCCCATTCTTCTGGACTACTGTCGACCGATTCTTCTTCGTCTCCTCTGTCTATATCTGATGGACACTGTTGATCGATGTTGCAGTGTGAGTTTCGATCGATACCGAGTATTCTGTCTCGTACTCAGCTCCACAGCGGCATACTGCAATGATTCCTGGATCATTGATTCTTCTGGGGGTCGTCTGTGCCTTCCTGACTGGAATATGGTTGTAGTGGACATGAGGATCTATGAGCGTTAGGCGCAATTGTTTTGTTTGCTAGTTGCACACTGCTCCCACTGTTGACAAGAAGGCTCTCACAAGTAATAGAGAAGAGTTCCAGTTCAGCTTGATGTCCAAGACATGGAAATCTACTGGAACTAAAGCATTACCAATCTGCACCTCTAGGTCTCTCACAATCCATCATGAGTTCCTCTGAGAACAATCCACAAAAGTGAATAATTCTTTGGAAGGCTCTACCAGCAGACCCAGATGGTCTGCCATAATCCTAGGTAGTATGCTGACTGATGCTCTTGTGTCGCACAAGGCATGTGGGAATTCAATACCCTTCACCTTGCATGGTATTGCAAATTTTTCAGGATCACTCTTCTTCTTCAATGTAACCCTCTTTCTCATCTGCTCTCTAGCTTCACAGAACATTCTCCTAATGTCTTCTTCAGTTTCCCTTGTTTCTCTGAAGAACATTCACAATCTGTGGGTATAATAAGCCTCATCGAATGGCTTTTCTAGAGGAATCCTGGAGACTCTTTTTCGGAAACTTTCCTTTTCCTTTTCATTAGCCCCCCTCTTCAGATGTTTCGCCACTTTTTCCTTTCTTTTCCTTAAGATTCTTACCGTAGGAATCCTATCAACCTCCATAGAATCTATTCCATCATCTGAAAGTCGCCTGACGGCCTCTGGTGGATTTTCTGAAGCTTTGGGTTTGGGCCTGAGTGCATTAAGACGTGCTCATCGATCGATGGGCACTCATTGTTGTCGATAGATTACGGTCTCCTGATGTCGATCAATGACGGGCTCCTAATGTCGATCGATGACGGGTCAGAATGTCGATCGATTTTCACGTAGACAGGGCTGGGCGGATGTGGGTGTTTTGCTGCGAAATCCTCGTGAGTCATGATCCTCACGGCATTGCAAGATGCGGTTGACTCCGTAGGTGTTGTCGATCTATCTCCAGGAGAGGATATCGATCAATTTTGGGTGACTTCTGCCGACCGATGTTCGTGGCTTGGCGTCGATCGACACTAATGCGATCCGCCGAAACTCATCAGACTCTCTACTTCAAAATCTCCTTCTTGTTGCTTCTCTTCTTTCACCACTTGCCAAAAATCATCCCCAAAGATGGCATTCACGTGGTGCTTAATCACGTCATCTTCTACCCCTCTCGTCAAGGCTCCCTGCCTCTTAACATCTTCTCCTGTCTGAACAACTTGCATATCCAGGTTCTTCACATGAGTGCTCAAAGTCTCAAACTTTATGTTCAGGTTGGTGTAGACAGAATCAATCTTCGCATTGAAGTCCATTGTCATGTGCTGCTGTTCCTCGACAACTCTATCAAGCATCTTCTCAATCTTGCTCTCTTGAGTTGGCGGTGGTGGCTTCTGGTAGTAGGAGCTTCCATAACCCATGTTGTTGCTGTAGTTGTAGTTGTTGCTGTAGGGTTTCTGGTGCTGCAAACTCTGGTTGAAATTACCCCTATTTCCATATGAGTTTCTGTTTCCACCTTGGTTTCCAGAACCTTGGAATCCAGTTCCACTGATGAAGTTCACATCTGCTTCTTCTGCTCTCCCCTCTGTGTCTACAGCCTCTGCATCTTCAACCAAGCAGACCTGCTTCTTGAGAAGCTTGTGAACTTTGTCCAGCTTTCCCTTCACCTCATTCATATGATCATTCCCAATGATGTTGGCAGATCTCTTCTTCTCAAAATCAGTGTTCTTGGTGTTGCTGCTAGATGCTAGGTTTTCAATGACCTTCACTGCCTCCTCTGGATTCCTGGTGTTGAAGTTCCCATTGCTGGAAGCATCAAGAGACTTCTGGTATTGCACCGCGATGCCTCTGTAGAAAGTACTGAGCAGTTGTACCTCATTAAATTCATGGTGTGGACAGTCTCTCTGGTAAGACTTGAATCTGATCCAGGAGCTTCTGAATGATTCTGCAGGCTCCTGAGTGAATGTAGCAATTTTGCTCCTCAAGTCTTTTGCACGTACTTCATCAAAGAAGTTGTATAAGAATGCATTCTTGATGTCGCTCCAAGATGTTAGGGATCCTGGTGGTAGCTTCTTACGCCAATGCGAACCATCTCCAGCATGTGAGTACTTGAAGAGCTTGCATAGGAGGTAATCTTCAGAGACTCCCTCGACTTTAATAGCTGATATGAGATCCTCGAACCTCTCCATATGGTCCATAGGATGCTCATGAGATAACCCATAGTAGGGTGTCTGTCCCACGAGTGTGTAGTACTGCGGCTTCAACTCGAAATCCCTCTGAATAGTTGGAGGTCGAATGGCTGATCTGTTGGTGTATAACTGATTTGGACGGTTGTAGTCAGCTAATGTTCTGGGTCGAGCGGCCTCATCTACAGGTAGAGTAGCTCCTGTAGCTTCAGACTCAAGGATTGCAGCCCCCTGGGCATCTATCCTCTGACCTGTTGCATTACGCAGATGACCTTCCTGGTCATACGGGCCTCCTCTCTCATCTCGTACAAGAATCAAAGTCGCAACCATATCTCGCGGCTCAGTATCGATCGATGTTCTGACATAAGTATCGATCGATGTCGGATGGAAGATGTTGGTCAACGGGAGATGGGTGTCTTCAGTCGATGGTGGTGAGCGAGTATCGGTCGACGGGACTAGTGCCTGGGTCGACGGTGGTTGACGAGAATCGAGCGACGAACAATCGTTGTTGTCGATCGATGAGTTGAGTGCTTTTTTGCTGATTGAACGCTCCAAACTTGCAGGATCTGGTGAGAATAGCAAGTGACTTTCCTTGTTGCTTCTGGTACTCCTAGGCATGTACATGAAAATCCAAGAAAAAAATTTATGTCAGGAACTTAACAAAATTAAATCTAATAGGCGATCAAAGCTCCCCGGCAACGGCGCCAAATTTGATATCACTCAAATTACCCTAAAGAGTGAATTTACTCTCTCAAATAGGAGGTTCAATTGCAGTTTTTAGGGATCAAATCCACAAGGAGCTAGGGAACCTAATAAATCTAATGGGTTTTGTTAAGTTGGATGGTTTAATGATTAAAATGTAAATTTACAGTTTTGTTTGAGCAAGGAATTGCTCGATTGATTGGTTGAGGTTTTGGTGCTTAAAAGGAAATAGCTAGACTTAGGGTTTTTATTCCGGAAACTTGGAATTATAATCCTACAGATGCATAATGAGTTGCATGCATGATAATGTAGAGCTCAACTACTAAGCAACAAGTCAATCAAATCAGCTCTCGCGTTTCTGGACTTGTCTATTAACTAGATCTAATGACTCAAACAAATGTGTTCGATCAATAGCAGTGTCGATCGATTATCCTATAGGGATATCGATCGAAACACCTTTCACTCCGTCGATCGATTATCCAATATGTATATCGATCGACGCGCTTCTAATTAAGCTCTGTGCGCGGGTTGAATGATGCTCACTATGCTCACTAGATCAGCTCTCACCTTACTCTTAGCAAGAAACTTGGCTCAACTAGAATGGTTTCAGGATGCGAATGAAGCTATCGCTTTTATCTAACAATCCTAGGGCAAATTCTGGGTAGCTAATCTAGAATCAGACATTAATGACAATCCTAATGATTATTATCACAACTCATCAATCTATAGTTGAAGCTAATCCCTCATAACCTATTTAAACCCTAAAATCTAACAATGGAACTACTCAGACATGTCCAAGCAATTCATAACAGTAATTAGGTAAGAAAACTTCATTGGAATATTAAAGTAGATATTAATGTAGTTCCAATCACAAATATAACTTTGGATCTTCTCTCCAATCTATCAAAATCCTAAAAACATTCTGCTGATAATAGTAAAACTAGAAACACAAGAAAGCACACTTTGCCTCTAACATGGTGGCAAAGCTTATATAATTAGGTTAAAACTCGTCAGGGGTAATCTTGTAAATTGGTTAAAACTTAGGCTTCAAGTCGACTGTGACCAAACGGGCTTTCTGCGCGCTTCGCTTTCGATCGATGTTCTGATGTGAACATCGATCGATATTTGTTCCTCAATATCGACCGATGGTCGAGCTCGATGGTCATCTCGGGTGCTTGCTCAAAATATCTCCAAAATGCTCCAAAATCATCACTTATCTCCAAATCACTTCTGATCTTATAAATATAATAAAGAGACTCTATAATATAATAATTAGTAGTAAAAACACCTATAAATCATGGGTGAAAGTGGGTCAAATTCATGGTCTATCACAAACCGAAAACTATCATCGACAGACATTGCCTACCACCCATCGATCGACACTGGAGTCGACCATGTGCGAGAAAGAGACTACTCCATTGGGAGTTGGCCAGATGATTACCACTACGCAATCTATGCAGTAGAAACGGAAATTCATGAGCCCAGAGCAGATGAACTTCATGAAGGTTTCACTTATGAGGATCTTCTCAACATGCAAAGACGTGATGAAGCAGATCAACATCAAGCAGAAGCTACTGGGGAAAGAACACATTTCAGCCATTTTATCGACAGTGCTGTCCGCCCATCGATCGACGAAAAGCCTCCATCATCGATCGACATCCGTCCAAAACAAAAATCCACTGTAAATGAAAACCCTAATTTTGATAACCAGTATCTAACACCAGACGAATTTGGTATTTTCAGGGACCCAGATGGCTACGCAAGAGCACTAGATGGACATGCACTGCAAGTATCCAAAGAGGACAATGAAGATATTCTTCAGATGGCTAATGGAGCAGATAATCTCTTCATGCTACAACGCACAGTTCCAGCAACTCAGAAGGTTACAAAAGAAGTCTATGACACATCTGGTGGCATAGACAATCGCTTCAAGAAGAAGTATAGACATCCTACTCGACCGTCGACCGATGTTGACATCCCACCATCGATCGACAGACGTCCAGAATTTGGCAGAAGAGCTTTTGACCTTTTTGGAACCAGAAAATTCCACTGGGAAGAGAAAGATGAGTATGGAGTCTACAGAGATGATCGGAGATGTGCAAGAGATATGGATGGACACATCATCAATGTGTCCAAGGAGGATATCAGAAAGCTAATGGAAAGAGCTTCGAAATATGAGCACATCTACATATGTCTTCCAGAACACGCTAGCTCATTCACACAGACCAAGCTGGTACTAGCGATCTACACCAAGGATGAGATCAATGAGATGTTCTATGGAGTCTGTGGATCCCAAGAAAAGAATGAAGGTGATTTCCAGATGAAGCTTGATGGTGTTTACTATCCACTGAATGATAGCATCAGTTGGTTGACCACATGCATGGAGGAGATGAGGCAAGACATAGCCAAGATTCAGTGTGCGGCCGACAAACATCGATCACAATCGATCGACAGACAACACTCAGGATCGATCGACGTACACAACCCAACATCGATCGACAACGACCCAAAGAACTCACACCCGATGAACTCTCAACCTGATTTTTACACCAGAGCAGAGATTGATCAGTTGGTAGAAGAGATCTACTGAACTCTGGAAACTACAGAAGATAGGCTTGATAGGAGATGTGATGACATCTATTTCCCAATGGAGCTTAGAATTAGTGCTTTGACTTCCAAGATAGAAGCTATACAAGGGAAATTAGTGGAGATTCAGAGTTACATTGCCCGTCGACCAGAAGCATCGATCGACAGACGCAACAACATATCGACCGATATTCTTAGACAGACATTGGTCGATGACGCTACAAACCGAGGCCGGCTAGTACCAAAGGTGACATCAGACATGTCTGACTCACATTACAAAGGAAAGGAGATCTCAGCTGACACTTACGCCACACTCAGAAGACATCAGTTCAACCTTGAGAGTCTTGAAGATAGATTGCAGAAGATGGAAAATACAACTGCAACAATGAAGGAAATATGGCGCAGAGGGGATGAAGCAATACGAGACTTCACTGGTACATGGTTCAACAAGCGCAGAGAAGAGATGGACACTTGTTTTCCAACAAGTTCCAGCTTTCAACACTACTAGCCAACTCACCTCCAAAGTCAAGATAAATGACTATAACAAAGCGCTGAGTGAGAGGCAACCCACTATTAGGTAATATTTATTTGGTTTTTTATTTATCTAGTATTAATATTAGTTTATATTTATTGCAGGTCATAAAAAAAAGAGATCCGAGTAGACGATTGCCGTGCGTATCGACCGATGAGACACTGTCGACATCGATCGACAGAGCATCACCTGCCGCGACCGATATCAACATCCTTACATCGGTCGGCATCCATTCCGGTCTGGTATATCGTTCTCACTTGTTACATTGAGTCCTTATGATTTAATTATCACCATAACTCCAACTGAATTTACAGTGGGGACAGTGTAGTTTAAGTCTGGGGGGAGGTTTACTGATAGTAGTTTATTCATAAACCTTCTTCAAATGTTTTTAAAAAGTTTTTACTGAGTCAAGAAGGGGATAATGAACTTATTAGATTTTTTCTTGTTATCTAACCACTCTTTAGCACCATTCTAGACTTACTGATTGCAGATAGTACTAAAGATACTAAAGTGGATCAACCTGTCAACTATTCACACTTGCTGAGATTGTTTGAAGGAACCAAAGCTGACCTCCAACACTAAACTTGACACAACTGCTTGTCTTGGGGCTTGGTATACATGAGATCATATTCTTCAAACAAGTCTGGAAGGTAAATCTTTGTGTAGATAGATTTATCACCATCTCTCTCTCTCTATTTTTCGAAATATATATATATATATATAAATAATAATAATAATAATAATACATATCTATTAGAGATTTATTAGGAAGAGATTCGAACATGACTTAGTGGCTACAACCATTAAGGCTTGGCTTATAAGAATTCTATACGTAAAGGATTAGAACAGGACTTGGTGGCTACAACCATTTAGGCTTGCTTCACAAATAATCCTAGGATATAGGTCAAAAAGAAGTGAACAAGACTTGGTGGCAACCACCATTAAGTCTTGATTCATGGAAACATGTCCAATCTTGGTCAATGATTCTGCAATATAAGTAGGCTTTGACTGAGAGAGAAAATTAGTAGAGAGAGGATATGAACTAATGTTTACCTGCAGGTCCAGATACTTATTTGAAAATCCTTGCATCCTATGATTGATACTCCCAAGGTAAAGCCTGCAATTTTATTTATGCTAAGATATGAGGTTGGTAGAGGGGAATGTCAGACATGATTTGCTAAGTTGTTGGTTAGGTGAATTTGGTTGCTAAGCTAGGATATGGTATAATGTGCTTTTGTGATTAGGATTTCTTAGATGTGGATTGCAAAATTGTAGAGGTAATGATTCTAAGTTTTAAATCATGTGAGTCTCTGCTATTTTCAAACCTCTTTCAGAAAGACTGCCTATTTGTTTTGCTTGAGAACAAGCAAAAGGGTAATTCTAGGGAGCTGATAGACCATGGATTTGACCCACTTTTACCCATGGTTTATAAGTATTTTAATTACTAATTGTTATATTATAGAGTCTATTTAGAGTATTTATAGGATCAGGAGTGATTTGGAGATAAGTGATGATTTTGGAGCATTTTAGAGATATTTGGAGTAAGCACCCGAGATGACCATCGGTCGATATTAAAGAGGAATAATCGATCGATGTTCACATCTTGACATCGATCGACAGTGAAGCGCGCAGAAAGTTCGTTTGGTCAGAGCCGACTTGAAGCCCAAGTCTTCACCAATTTACAAGATTACCCCTGACGAGTTTTAACCTAATTATATAAGTTTTGCCAACATGTTAGAGGCAAAGTGTGCTTTCTTGTTTTACTATTTTCACAGCAATGGTTTTTGAAGATTTTGAAAGATTGGAGAGAAGATCCAAAGTTATATTTGTGATTGGAACTCCATTGATATCTATTTACTATTCTAATGCAGTTTGCATACCTTATTGCTGTTATGTATTACTTGGCCATGTCTGAGTAGTTTCCTTGTTAGATTTTAGGGTTTAAATAGGTTATGAGGGATTATCCCCAACTATAGATTGTTAAGTTGTGATATCAATCATTAGGATTGTTATTAATGCTTGATTCTAGATTAGCTACCTAAAACTTGCCCTAGGATTGTTAGATATAAGCGATGGCTTTAATCTCATCCTGAAACCATTCAAATTGAGCTAAGATTCTTGCTAGAGTAAGGTGGGAGCTGATCTAGTGAGCTTAATGAGCACATTCAACCCGCGCATTAACGCTTGACCAATAGCGTCGATCGATATTCAAATAGAAGGGAAATGGATACAAATATCGAAGGGAAATGGAATATTTCCGCGAAGCGTTAAACTCGACCGGGGGCAGGAAGGGAAAAAGGTAAACCGCCTTAGAGGGCGTATATAAGATCGAGGCTGAAGGGGGAGGAGACACAAGAATTATCACCCAGAGCAATTCTTAGAGCAATTTAGGCATTTTTCCATTTTTGTTATTCGAGCTGCGACTCAACTAGGTTTTCAAGTCTTAGGTTGCTAGAACTAGGAATCTTTCCGACAGCTCTCGTGGCCGAAGGCTCTCACCTTGTTGTTACGCTCAAACGCGGATTCGGAATAAAAACCCTTCTTGCTCTCTTTTCGATTCCATATATTTATTTCTCATCTATACTTTTGTGTTCTGATTGCTTGGCGTGTGGTTTAGCAGATATCCGGGACCTCTGGAAAATTTATGGTTTCCTATCTTTCCTAATTTAAATGGAAATCAACAGTGCGAATTTCAATTCCCACATCGACGCTGGTCAATTGACGAACCTAGAAAGCGAGAGCCTAGTGGTTCGTTTATAAGTGTTGAGCTCTACAATATCATGCATGCAACTTGTTAGGCATCTATAGGACTATAATTCCAAATTTCCTGAATAAGAACCCTAAGTCTAGCTATTTCCTTTTAAACACCAAAACCTCAACCAATCAATCGAGCAATTACTTGCTCAAATAACTGCAACTTTACATTTAAATCATTAAACCACCTTACTTAACAAATCCAATTAAATTTATTAGGTCCCTAGCTCCTTGTGGATTCGATCCCTAAGTACTACAATTGAACCTCTTATTTGAGAGAGTAAAATCACTCCTTAAGGTAATTTGAGTGATATCAATCTGTCCAAATCAGTTGAATAATCTGAATATGAAACCCTTCAATTGAAGAAACTGAACTCTTAACAAACGTTATACTGGTTTTATATCCATGCCTCAAGTATTTAAGAATCCACTTAACTGCCTACCAGTGATCCATTTCTGGTTTGGACATAAATCTGCTCACAACCCCCACTGCGTGAGCTAAGTTTGGCTGGGAGCCTATCATGGCATACATTAGGCTCACCACAGCAGTTGCGTATGGAATCCCTTCCACTTTTGCAGATTGTTCTAATGCATATGCCTTGGTTAGACTCTTCAATTTGAATTGAGGCGCCAATGGAGTTGTGACTGGCTTAGAATCTTCCATTCCAAAACTCTTTATTACTTTTTCAATGTAGGCTTCCTGAGATAGCACTAGTGTTCCTTTCTTTCTGTCGCGGATAATGTCCATTCTAAGAATTCTGGAAGCTCTTCCTAAATCTTTCATTTCAAACTCTCTGCTCAGGCTGTCTTTCATCTTCTGAATCTTTGTCTTATCTCCTGAGGCTATCAACATGTCATTGACATAAACATAAAGCAGTAGATAGATAGCCTTAGGAGTATTGACACTTCTCATGTAGACACATGAATCATAATCGCTCTGTAGGAATTTTTCTTTCTTCATAAAGCTGTCAAAACGTATATTCCATTGTTTAGGAGATTGCTTCAGACCGTATAGGAATTTCCTTAGGAGACACACCTTGTTCTCATCACCTGGTTTCACATAACCTTCAGTTTGATCCATTAGAATCCTTTTGTCTAGGTTTCCATGTAGAAACGCGGTCTTGACATCCAACTGTTCCACAATTGAGAGCATCAGTTTTATTGAGATGTGCTTGACCACTGGTGAGAAGATTTCGTTGTAGTCAATTCCTTCCTTCTGTGAGAATCCATTTGCAACTAGCCTGCCCTTATGCCGTCGATCCTCAACTCCAGGGATACCCAGTTTGTACTTGAAAATCCACTTGCATCCCGCAGTCTTCTGATCTTTCGGTCTCTCAATAAGATCCCAAGTGTGATTTCTCTCAAGTGAATCCATTTCATCATTTGCATCATTTTTCCAGTGCTTCCAATCTTTGCTACTCATAGCTTCCTTGAAATACTTTGGTTCTTGCTTCTCAATTTCCTCTGCTACAGCTAACGCATCAGCAACCAAGTTTGCATCCTCATATCTCGAAGGTGGCCTCACAGTTTTTCTTCGGGCACGATCTCTAGCAAGCATGTAGCCATCAATAGAACTCGTAGTTCCAGTGTCTTCAACAAACGTTAAACCCTCTGTCTCATCCTCACTTTCTGATTCGCTTAAACTGCCTTGATCCTCTGACCCGTGTTGAGATACACTTGTGTTTCCAAGGTCTGAGGTTTCACCATGTTCATAGTTAGGACCACTGGGTCCACGAATTAGACTGGGACTGAAGGAGACTCTCTTCTTAGATTTCTTTTTCTGCTTGTCTGTCACATCTGAGTCTTCTACATTCTCTGATCCTTTCTGAGCTAACGTGTCTTTGTAGATCTCATCTTCTCAGAACACAACATTCTTGCTTGTAGTACACTTTAGATCTTTTGGAATCCAAACAGTAACCTTTAACCCCAAATGGATAGCACAAAAAAAACTCCTTTCACAGCTCTACAACTCGTCTTCTCTTGAGTGACATGAACGTATGCCATGCAATCAAACCTTCTGAAGTGTGATAAATCAGGCATGTTCCCTGACCAAAATTCCTCTGGTAGTTTGAAGTCTAAGGTTGAATTTGGTGTCATGTTTATCAAATACACAGCTGTAGAAGTAGCTTCTGCCCAAAACTCTTGTCCCAATCCAGTTTCTGCAAGCATACTCCTCACCTTATCCATGATGGTGCGGTTCATACGTTCTGAAACCCCGTTCTGTTGAGGCGTATAGGTGCAGGTTTGATGCCTCTTGATTCCATATTTTCTGCACAACTCATCAAATTGATTGTTGTAGTATTCCAATACGTTGTCCGTTTGTAGACACTTTATCCTTTTCTATGTGTAGCTTTCGACTACCTCTTTCCACTCTTTGAACTTAGAGAATGCTTCATCCTTAGTTCGTAGGAAATAGACACAAACTTTCTTAGAGAAATCATCAATGAAACTGATGAAATACTTGCAACCACCAAGACTTTCCGGAGTTGATGGAGAACCCCAAAGATCTGAATGAAGATACTCTAGGATGCCTTTAGTAGTATGCTTAGCCATAGGAAAACTTTGTTTATGTGACTTTCCCAATATGCAGCCTTCACAGAATTCTAGTTTTCCCACTTCAGTCTTTGGTATGAAACCTTCTTTTACAAGCACTTCCATGTTCTTAGAACTCATGTGACCCAATCGAGAATGCCAAACTTTTGTCTTCATATCAGTAGATTCACTGGCATTAGCTTCACTACGTGATACTGTTCCTTGTAGATAGTACATACAATTTTCATATTTGCATGTGATAACTTTTTGTCCATCTTTATAGAATGTTATAGTGAAATCTCCACCTTGATACTTGCATCCTGATTTCTCTAACATTCCATAGGAGATTAAGTTCCTACTCATGTCTGGAATATAACGTACATCCTTTAGAATAATCACTGAACCATCTTCATTTGTTATTCTGATCTTGCTAATGCCTTTTACTTCGCACTATGTGTTATTTGCCATGAGTACCTTACTTCCATCTCCTTCTTGTAGATCAAATAAGACATCTTTGTCAGGTGTGATATGAAAAGTACAGCCTGAATCAAGAACCCACTCTTTTCATGAATCATGTATATTCGCTATTAGAACTAGTGGTTGTTTGACTTCAGTAGTTGCATTCACTTCTTGTTCACCATTGTTTCTTTGTCCTCTGTTTGGACAATCACGTTTCCAGTGGCTTTCTTTGCCACAAGAGAAACATGATCCTTTCTTTGTCTTGTTTGATCTGCCTCTAGACTTAGATCGATCACCACGGCTTTTAGATCTGTTGTACTTCTTGTTGTTATCGTTGTCAGACCGCTTAGATGATCTTCCTCTTGATTCAACATATAACCCTTCAGAAGAAGACTTCTTTTTGTTTAATAAACCTTTTTGTCTAAGCTTTGCTTCTTTTAAATATGCTGAGGTAACAACTTAAGAGACAGTAAGAGTGTCTCTGCCTGTTCCATATTGAAGCGTGTGGACCAGTGGCTCATATGCAGCAGGAAGACCAGAGAACAATTGTATAGCCTGATCCTCGTCTGTTATGGTAACCTTCAGACTCTCTACATCAGCTATTAATTTTAAGAACACGTCCACATTTTCTTCAATTGACTTGTCTTCTTCCATCTTGTAACAGGAGAACTGCTTCTTCAGATAGATTCGGTTTGGAAGAGACTTGAGCAGATAAAGCTTCTCAAGAGACTTCCACATGCATAGAGCAGTGTGCTCATTCATGACTTTCCTCAAAATGGAATGTCTCAAGCAGGTACCAAGTAAGCTCCTCACTCTTAAGTCCTTTTTAAACTTCTTCTGATCAATCACAGGTTTTTCACCCTCCTCTTGTTTATCTGATGAAGAGTAAACCTTGAAGCGATCAGTAATGACCACAAGAAGACCTTGGATCTCGAGCTGTCCCATCATCTTGAACTTCCACCAATGGTGGACCCATCATGTATTTTTACCTGTGTCATAATATTTTTAGGTATAAAAATTAATTATTTATACTAAAACAAAGAAGATAAAACCACTTAGAAAATATAAATTGTATGGCGTTTGAAGTTTGAACTCAAATTGAGGGGTGTCAGCCAATAACACTTTAACCAAAGTATCTATTTTCTTAATGTTGGAAATCTAACTTCTATAATTTAACCTGGTGCAAGTGAAACCCCTACCGTACACATAGGTCTGCCTCTGACTTCCACATACCGAAGTCTCCTTTACCATCAAACTTCTCCATCTCGAATCACCTGAGAGTAGGTTCCCTCTCGAACCGTAGAGATCTTGAGATTCACTGCAACAAGAAACACGAAACTGCAACAACTACAACAACACAAGTAAGAAATCTTCAAACCACAGTAATCACCCAACGCAATCCCAGATAAGAGATTTCTCATTCTCTCCTATCAGATCTGATCTAACTCTTAGTCTAGCACCCAACCTTGTGCTCTGATACCACTTGCAGAGTTTTAGATCGAACTCCTTAGGTTTTATGTTCTTAGTTAGATTGAATGATGTTGATTGCTCACGGTTTCAGGTTCGAGATCAAGATCAACACAAGCAAAAGACACAATACACTTTGTTCACCCGGTGTTCGCTGATCTACTGACAAGAGAGGGAGTCGGTATCCCTCAACTGCTTCACTATCAGTATTGATCAAGTTTACAAGCTCACAACAATGGCTATTTCAACCGAAACAGAAAAATCACAAGAGATGTTAGCGAGCTTATCGTTTTCTCTGTGAAACCGGAAAATCACCGCCGGGATGGTCCGATTTGACCATTTACCGCCTTCGCAATTCCGTCGAGCTTCACCCTCAAGATATCAAGCTAAGTCGTCTTCTCTCTTTCTCTATTGAGCTCTGTACTTGATCGTCTTCTCACTGCGTGATCATGAAGCCTAGATCCAAAAGTTTGTTATAACAAACTTTCCCACTTGCTCACCCGAAATGCACTGTTTCACTTAGCAAGTATATTCCTCTTAGACTTTGGGCTGAGACTTGGATTTCTCTTCTTCGTGCATGTTCCAGACGGGCCAAGACTGAAACCGTAACGATGATGGGTCAGAAGAGACGAGGCCCATTCGGGGTTTGGCTGAATTAGGATTTTACAGATACCTACATGCTGAACAGAGCAAATCATCTTTTGAACTTTGCTTACTGAATTTGGCATTCTTAGGTAAGTCATTCTCATGAACGTTAACTTGTTCTTCATTGTTGGATAATAGCCTTGCTGGCTTAGTGGCGAGTGGTGGTCCTTAGAGGTGAAGCGCGAGGGTTTGTTAATCTTCGTAAGTCATTGAAACTCCTACTCAATGTAATATTTTATAAAAAACAATAGAGAAAATTTGTGTGTAAGATAAACAAACATATTGGACACTTATTAAATATATCAGAATCATATAAATATGTCGCAATAAATAAAAGAATTTGTAACAAATATGTGGAAACGTAATTAAATCTGTAAAATATCAAGTAAAATTTTGGCCTTAAAATAAATAAATATATCAACAAATTTGTTTACTAATCATGTAAATTTGATAAACTAAGTCTCATTTATGGATAAATTGCATTGGATTTATTACAGGATTTTGTTATTTTTAAACTTAATATGCGGGTGCACGGGTCAATCTCTAATGCTACTTAAAGTTGGTAAAAGCAGTCTGAATTTATTGATGGATTTTTGTTATTTTTCACCTTTGTATATGTCTGGTTTAAATTTGTACATTTGCTCTCAAATAAAAAAAATACTGTATGCACCAAGGGATTGTTGTTTTTCAGTTGACATGAAATTATTCTAGAAACGTAAATATTTTCAACACTTGCAGTTTCATAAACCCACTAAACAAAAATATCGAAACAAATAAAATTAACATGAAATAACAAATACAACTGTCATATTTTGTTTACATATATGCAAAGCTTCTTGCTTGAATTTTGTCTAAAGTTTATATGTTCTTACGTTGTTTCAAAAAGTCACATACTATATAATCAAATAATGCAAATAATAATTTATTACAAATAGTTTCTATCAAATTAAAAAGCATATAATCATATTTATATTATTTTCAAATTATTAATTTCAAATGAAAATATCAGATTGTACCGAATAAAGGTTTCCAACACAGTTTTATTAAAACCAAATATCACAAAAACATGTCAGTTTAATCCACTTCGCACAGCTAAATATTTTATTTAAACAAAGCATAATAATAAAAAATTTGAAAATTCGTCATTATCGAATAATCAAAGTTTACAAATCTAACACATTTACATCTTCTATTCTTACCAAGTTAAAGTGTTATTGATAATATATGCATATACATTATGTATGTTTTTAATAAAATTATTTCAAGTATATATACTTAAAGATTCTAATTTGTGTCGTAACGAAAATTTGAGACTCAAAAACTACAAATAATTATATTTACAGTTTTTTAGAATTAAATGAAAAAATTAACTCAAACATATATAAAGAAGAAGAGAAACAAAAAATCATTACCACTTATGATTCTTCCTAATAAACAATGTTGAAAATTATTATACGCCTCGAAAACAAAACAAAATTTTACTTTGACCTCACAATATATGTTATTATCAGCTTCAAAGGGGCGCAATGAACCAAATTTATCAGTTTAGAAGTGTAATAAAAACATAAAAGAAAAACATCAAATTCAACAAGGTAACATATCAACAAAAAAGATTATCTATCTTTATATGCTTTAATGTTTTAGACAATTTTGGTTAAGAGACTCCAGATTACGTTGAACTATTAGAATATAATTGATGAAATAATTAAAGGAAAAATATAATGTATAATCCACACGTAGCGAAGACCAAAAACCTAATATAGTGATATAAAAAGCTAAATGTATTCTTTTGATGGTTAATAAATTCTCATTCATATCATTAAAGTATTTTTTTCATCAACACAATAAAATAGATAATATTAGAAAATCGGCGAACCACAACAAAAAATTCGTAGACAGTGAAACATTTCATCAAAAATAGAGAAACTTTGTGTGTAAAATAAACAAATATATTGGGCACTAACAAAATAAACCAGAATTATATAAATATCTCGGAGAAATTATCAAAAATGACTCAAAACTTGATTTTGAATACAAAGTGTACCCCAAATTCAATCAAATGTAAAAATAACGCAAAAAACTAGTGAAATTACAATAATCTCCTTATGACCAAACAAAAAACATGTATTGAGTTTTATTATTATATCCTTCCTCTTGAGAAGACTTCTTTGTAAATTTTATCGTTCAGTAAATCTTTAAAATAATTTAAAAATTTATAAAAAAATATTTTGATAAGAAAAAAATTGAAATCATGCAATAATAAACATTTCTAAATGATGGAAATTTAGTTTTACTAAAATTGAATTATTTTCAACATAGATAAGTGAAAATAGATTAACTCATGATAGTCCTTGGTTTAGGGTTTGGCAACATGTGTTATAATATTGTTGGTATATGTAGGGTTAGATTTTGAAATCTTATCTTTTTAATTTTTTTTGACCTACATATGTTTAGTAACTATCTAATAACTTGATTTAAACACTTTCTAAGTATCCTAAAAGTTTAAGGAAGTGTTTTTTTTAAGTTATTTGATTATAGGGTCTGGAACACTCACATACGACTTCCCAAGAAGTCTTCTGACATATTCCGCCTAAATTTTAGTAGAATTTTGGGTTCCCACCTAAATTTTATAAGAATTTAGGTTTCCAGCCTAAATCGAAGTCTTCCAGAAGTATTCTAGGGGAAGTCTTCTCATGTATTAGATCTTAAAAATAATTTATAAACTTTATAAAAAAATATTTTGAAAAAAAAAATTCAAAATCATGTATTAATAAACATTTCTAAATGATGGAAATTTAGTTTTACTAAAATTGAATTATTTTTAACATAGATGAGGTAATATAGATTGAGTCATGATAGTCCTAGTTTAGTGTTTGGTAACATATGTTATAGTATTGTTGGTATTTTTAGGGTTAGATTTTGAAATCTTATCTTTTTAATGTTTTTTTTAGTTTGACATATATGTGTTTAGTGACTATTTAATTACTTGATTTAAATAATTTCTAAGTTTCTTTTAAGTTTAAGGAAGTGTTTTTGCTTAGTTATTTGATTATAGGGTCTGGAAGACTCCGAGAAGACTTTGGTTTAGGGTTTAGTAACATATGTTATAGTATTGTTTGTATTTAGAGTTAGATTTTAGAACCTTAACTTTTTAAAAAAAATTAACCTATATGTGTTTAGTTTTGTATATATTAAACGCTTGATTTTAAGTTTAATGAATTGCTTTTGCTATTTAGTTAGTTATTTGATTAGGTTATGGTTTGGAAAAATTCTAGAAGACTTCCCACGAAGACTTCTGACATATTTCCGCCTATATTTTAGTAGAATTTTAGGTTTCCCCCCTAAAGCGAAGTCTTTCAGATGTCTTCTCATGTATTTGATTTTAGAGTCTAGAATACTTCCCAAGAAGTATTTTGTATCGAAAATATTTAATCTAGTTAGAATTATTGTCTCCATATATAAAGAAAATTTACACATTATCTTTCTTCCTCTCAAATGGCTGCAACAAAAATGTAATGTTTCTCACTCTAAAACTCTCCAACCTCTCTCTAATCTCTTTGAACATCAAAACACCATACTTTAAATCAATTTCTCATTTTTTTTCTTATGTCTTCTCACTAATTTATCTTCTTTATGCAGGTTTTTCATTACATGGTTCTCATCTTTCACTCATTAAAAGGTACATCTATAAATTTTGGATATGTATTATTGTATGTTTTATATATTAGATTCTAAAATGCTATAGAATCAATCTAATGTGAATGTTTTGTTTATTATTTAAGCATAAAATTATATTTTGAAGTTTTTCTCTGTTTTGAAGCCATTTGCATGTTTTTGAATTTGCAGGTTTTTCAGATTTGAGACAGACTTTGAAAAACTTCTCAAAAGACTCTCGGAAGAGTCTTGGAAGAGAAGTCTTATAATGTATTTTAAGCTAGAAGACTTTCCACGAAGTCTTCGGGAAGTCTTCATAAGTCTTCTTCCCAAAGTGGTACAAAGGAATGATTTCAAGTGGAGTCCAAACTTATATATGTTGAGGCATGATATCTAGCTCCATGTGTAATAGTTTTGTTTATGGTATGTTTTATGATTTGTATGTGTATTATTTTAGTTGTAAATATTTTTGTAAACTTAAAGAGAAGTTAATCAAAAGAATTTTGTACATATGTTCATGTTTTTCCAATAGTACTTGACATTATTGAAGTTATTGATACAACATACCAAGAAATTTTTTTAACCATTTTATTCACTCATAACAAAACACAACAACACAAAAACTTAATCAAATTTACTAAAACTAGAAGAGAAGACTTCACAAGAAAATTTAGTCAAATTCATAAAAGATCAAACTTGAATTTTAAGTGAAAGTTGAAATTTTAAATCTCATGAAAGTTAAAAAATATACCTTATGATAAAGAGACACATTAAACCACATAACTTGATATTATTGAAGTTTATTAAAAGTTTTGAAAGTTAAAAACATACCATGAAGTTACTTAACACTCTTGGAAATCTAAAGTAGAAGACTTCTCCAGAAGTCTACTAGAGAAGACTTCTCGGATTAGCTAGAAACATTAGTAAACATAAATATTTGAAATCTCATAATTATGACCAAATAAGTTATGAATTTCATTCAGGAGCCCCAATATTGACTAATACACGTGAACTAATAAGAAAATATTAAAAAAGTCATTTTAATTGTAGAGAAAATGAAAGTTTATTAAACATTGACGTAGAAGACTTCTACGTAAGTCTTCTATTTAGGTCTTTTTTGCAATTGAAAATTAACGAAGGAAGACTTCTTAAGAAGTCTACTCTATATAAGAAATTTGGATATTGGCTTAATTTTGAATTTGAAAAATTCTCGAAAATTCCAGATAAGAATTCTAGAGAAGTCTTCTCGGATAAACAGGTTAGTTTTGCAATTGACCAAACTTTGTCAGAAACTTGACTTTTATATAGAAGTCTTCTCGGGAAGTCTTCTGAAAGTTTTCTTAATGTCAAAAGAAGTCTACCCGAGATACTTTTGCAATTGACTATATTTGACTTCTGTAGAAGTTTTCTCTCGTAACCCAAGGTTTGTCCAGAACCCAGAATAAAATTTGAGAAGAATTTTAAAGAAGTCTTCTTCCTGAAGTCTTCTCATTAATATTAAATGTTTCACTATTATTTTTCAATTGCAAAAGTAATCCACGCAAACTTCTTGCGACAGTGAGAAGACTTCGGGAATACTTTCAGAAGACTTCTGTAGAAGTTTTTCCCGAGAAGTCTTCTATAAAAAGTCAAATTTCTGACAAACTTCGGTCAATTGCAAAACTAACTTATTTATCCGAGAAGTCTCTGGGATTTTCGGTTTTTTTTTTTTCTTAATAAAGGAAAGTTAGAAGACTTCTAGGGAAAAGAGGTTAGTTTTTTTGGTTTCTTAATCACAATTCACAGCCCATGTGTAACTTATAAAGCTGTATTGGAGAGAGATATTTCATTGTGTTTGTCCATTAGTAATCGTTTTAAAAGATTTGTAGTACAAAGAGCTTCTTCGCAAAGAGAATAAAGTACTATGTCTACTATGTGCTAAAAAGGTACTATGTTTACTCTCCTTTTGCTTTCTTTAGCCCATGTTTACTTTATCTGAGCTCAGTTGAGTCATTTTTTCTGCTTCTAGAACTCCACATCAATACTAAAGTAGCGATTTTTATATCTCTGTACGGCGTTGACTTGTTCTTGAGAGATGGCTTTGTGTTAAACTCGTGGGGTTAGTTGTAGGATTTAAATTCAAGTTGAGCCTCGAACAAGATAAACAAATACACTCATCAGCCTGAAAATGTGAAAACAATCCGTGTATGTGAGTACATTCAACCGAGTTGCATCAGTCTCCAATTAAAAGGATAAGTAGATATGACCTGTGAAAGCATATGTTTGCCATAATACGTTGAATGCTCTTGTAATTCTTCATCGTAAGCAGTATTGATACCCATAACTTCTCCAAAAACATCTATAAAACAGAAAGAGCTGAGCTAAAAGGTTGGTGTCTCTTGTTCCTCTTTATCAGGCACTGATTAGAAAAGTCTCGTAGACCTAGCTGCATCAATCTCAGAGGAAACTCAGATATTTAACAAATCTCTCACACCATTTTCAAAAGAAGGTGAGAAACGACAGTATATAATCTCGAATAGCATCTTTGATAAGATGGCTTATAAAAGAAGACATACAAAGCAACGAATAAAGATCATCAATGATAAGCAAAAAATATCACCAATACAACTTTCAATCATTGTATCAAGTATTCTTTCAAACATGATCCAAACAATCAGCTTTACATAATAATCATTATAATATGATCAAAGAACTTTCATTTAACAATGCCTAATTGAAAACTCAATTCTATCGCCATTTTCAGTAACAAATTTAACGCCATTTTCAAAACAACAGCACCTTGTAAAAACTGGCTTAGAAAGAAAGACATACTAAGCCAAAGCGGCAACAAACAAGTTCACCACTACAAGTATGCAACTTTCAATCCGGTAGAACTATTCTTTCACTCATGATCCAGAGCAATCAACTTGACAATATAATTATTAGCAATATGATCAAAGAACTTGCATTTATGAATTTTTTTATCAATTCCATAATTGAAAACTCAACAAAATACAAAACTGATTGAGTTCACAACTAAAAATCTACAACTTTCAATCACAGTTACAACTGTTCTTTCAATCATGATCCAAAGAAACCAATTTTACATACTAATCATTAACAATATATCAAAGAACTTATCTTTAGGATATTTTTAATCAATGCCTAATTGCCAACTCAATGAAAAAAAAAAAAAAAATTGAATCTCTCGAGACATACCAGTTTGAGGACGGGAGAAGAAGTGATTTTTCTGGAATAATCATGTGCGATCTATCTCCACTTCTTCGATACGCAGGCTTAAGGGACAACGTCTCTACGATATAAAATGCCTCATGCACGTTGCTGATGTGGTTCAAGAAAAGGTATTATTATATATAAGACTAGATGATAATCTACGTGCATGTGCAAAGTAAGTTTTTATAATAATGTTTGTTCATTAAATGGTTTTAATATTTTGCAACAGTACAATCTTTATGTATTGTAAAATAACGAATACAAATGTTGGTATCTTAAATGTATCATCGTTGTTAAAGAGCTAACATATTACAACTCATTTTAATTATTTCTAAGATTTCTAATGAATTAAATTTTGCGGCTGACACAAATCACCAAAACTAAATAGGCAACATCGATTGTATAATGACGAATGTGGATTAGGTTTTCTTCTCTCGATTTGTTTAATAACTCCCCATAAGTGATTTCATTTTCTACCTCTATAAAATTGTGCTTTTGTTATCGTCTTTGTATCACTGATATGAATTTAGTTTCTTTTTTTAACTTCTTCTATAAATTCGGTGAATTACATAAGTGTCAATTTAAAAATATGGACATCTGTAAAAAATTAGTTCCACTTCAGATACGTATATAAAAATCAAAATTTTGAAGAATATCACCGGCAAGCTCTATTAACAGGTTATTGTTTAAATCTAATATATCAAGCTGTTATAAAATATAAATGCAGACTCGAAATATAAATGTTTGTCTAGTATATATTCACCAGTTTGGTCTAAAGGTCATCTAATTCTAGAACAACAAAACAAATTACTTATTTTATTAATCTACGCTTTTGAGGTTTAGTTACTTATACAGATAAAAAATATATATATTCTAAGCCTAAGTATTCCTCAATGACCGATAGTGTAAAACTATGTATAAACTAAGAACTGTTAGATTTATTAATTGAGAAACCATAAAACTTATAATAAAATAGTTCAAATCTCTCATACTTACATTTATAATAGTTAGATAGGGTATTAGGGAGAAACAAATATTAGACAAATACTCAAATTTCTCATTCTTCGAACAAACTCAAAATAAAGTGATTGAAATCTTATCATGATATTTCATTAAAATCTTTTTAGGAATAAAAATCAAGACTAAATTATTTAATCTGAATAAAAAATATATATAGTGCTTCCAAAAATCACTTCGACTTGAAGAAATGTGTTTCTGGTATTGTCAGGATCAAATAAGATATTAGAAACCACCTATTTAAAAAATAATTTGTATGCATAAAAATATATATATTAGAGTAAACACATAAATCAAAACTAACACCCTTTGTTAATTTAAAATCACATTTTTGGTAAATGAATCAAAACAAGTATTTTATTTATTTTATATGGTCTAAATTAAACTTTAGTGATATTGACATAGATACATAATATATTTTAATATAAATATTTATTATTGACACTTCATACTCATATTATTTTTTAACATTTGTATATTTGTTGTAACAAAAATTTAAACCGTTAATCACAAAACTCTTAATGTGAGATTTTTCTATACAAATTTCAAAATTAAATATTAAGATCTCAATAATTTTTCACCAAATTTTGAAATTAATATATTTATGTATTTTTATATAGTATATCATTTATTTCAAATGATATTAATATATATATAATACGAATATCTATTAATCAGACTTCATATTCATACGATTTATTAGGGCTTGGCATTTTATCCGATACCCGAACCCATATCTGAATCCGATCCGAAAATCCGAACCAAAGTAGCAAAATACCCGAACGGTTATTGAATTCAGAGAAATTTGATATCCGAACCCAAACAGGTAATATCCAAACCGAATAGATATCCGAAGATATTTCTAGTTTACTTCTCTCATTTTATTCAAAATATTTATATTAATTATGCACATTGCTCAAAATTAGATAATATACTTATAATTATGGACAAAATTATTTGCTACTCACTTAAAATACATATCAAGCTCTTATTTCTTGCATTAACAAAAATTGCATCTAAAATTTTTTAAAAATAATTAAATTAGTGTCTTTCTACTTTTAAAGTTTTATCTCCAAACCTATTAATAGTTTAATCTTTTAAAAATTAGAAAATCAGTTAAGTTAAAAGTTTATTTTAAATACAAAAAACTTAAACAATGAATAATTTATTTATTTTTTCTTCAAAATTTAATATCTGAACCGACCCAAAATTTCTGAACCCGAACATAAAATACCCGGACCCGACCCGAAGTGTAGAAATACCAGAACGGTTTCTATACCTTTATATCGAATTATCCTAAAATCCTAAATACCCAATAAGAACCTGAACGGCTATCCGAATGCCCACTCCTACGATATATGATCATTGGTATCTTGTTTGAACAAAAAAAGTTTAACCATTGATCACAAAATTTTCAATGTAGGAATTTTTCCATTTTTAGTAATATATAGTCGTTTTTAAAAATTCAAAATATAACATATAGGAAAAAAATCTAATTTTTTATTATATTCTTAATGTAATTGTTTTATTTCTTCTAATAAAATAAAATTAAACAAAAAAGAGAGGATACAAAAATTGTTATAAAATATGTATTATTCATAATCATTAATTGTCATATATATATGTTAATCATATTAGATAATTTCGTAGCTTTTATTTAAGAGAAGAAAAAATATTCTTTTGTACACTACTAATTAGTTTGATATTTAGTTTAATAAAAAACATAGTATATGTTCATATAGACCAACTTATTTTTCTAAGAATTCTAAGAATCACCCTCGTGATGACAAGTGGGTACGAAAACACGTTGTAATTCTCCATGATTAATATATACGGATATTTATCAGAAGTATAGTAGAAATTATGTATGTTTTAAGATTTGTAAGAACTAACAAATAATTTGGGCTTTCAATTTGTCAAAAATGTTAAAAGATATCACCAAAAATCTTGATTTATCAAAAATAAATTGACTAATATGTAAAATAAGATTTTCTTAACGAGGCAAGTAATCAATAATTGAGATTTTTAGTTTCTAAACATTTATTTGTAAATACGTTATCAAACAAGATAAATGTATACACAATACTATTATGTTATAACGGATATATGATTCTCAAGTTCTTTATACCTAAACAAAACGCCTTGTCATAAATAATAAAATATCATTTAATCTATAAATACTACTTTACTACTCTCCAACAAATATAAAAGAAAGAAAGAAAAGACCATGGCTTCGTCAAGAAATAAAAATTTTATTTTTATGCTAATTTCATTTCTGATCATCCTCGCAACTACATCATTTTCGTCTGCGCTCTTCTCAGCAAAACATGTTGTGATTGTCAACAAACTTGTAACGCGTGCAACATTGATTGTGCACTGCATGAACAAAGGTGAAGATAAGGGGGTGATTTCACTCGGACCTGGAGATAGTTTCGATTTCAGATTTCGTGTTAACCTTCGTAAAACAACAGTATACACATGTAGCTTTGCTTGGCCTGGCAATACAGCGACATTTGATATTTTTAGAGCTGATAGAGATGATAATCCACAAAGCAAAGTTGGAGTCTGCAGCGAATGTATTTGGAGCATCTACGAACCAGCACCATGTAGGGATAGACGTGATGGAGGCCAACCTAACTGTTTTCCATGGGCTTCTTAAATTAGTTATTATTATTTTGAGCTTATTTGTACCACAATTTTAAATGAATAAATAAAAATATAGTGTTTTTGATATCATTTTGTATATTTTATCACTCTTTCTTGTGCATTCACCCCAACTAGAAATTAGAATCTTATACTTCCATGTCATTCTAGGTAGAACATGAATCATTGAGACACTCTCAGAAAATGCAAAGTATCCGTCCAGATATTTAAAATTATATTTGAAAATAGGATATATTATCAGTTAGATGCAAAAATATGATTTAATGTTTGCATATTCAATATTGACAGTGCAAGCAAATTAATTGTTAGCAATGTAGCGTTCACCTTTATAAACCACTTGAGCATGGTCGTTTTGCTCCACATGTTTTTAATTTTGAGGAGAGGCGTAACAGAAGTTGCAGTGGAAATTATGAAATTTGAGGAGGAGATTGTAAACATAGAGGACTGTTAGTGGGTTACGAAAACAAACGATAGGTGAGGTAACATTTAATAATGACGGGCCTTTACGTCCCATTTTGAGCTTCTTATTTTGTGAAAAAAAAAATAAAAATCTTCTTTTGGGAAGATAATGTCTTAGAATATTTTTCTTTATAACCGCGGGGATCTCAAAAAATTTCTAGACCTAAAGAATAATCCCACGAGACCTTACATCCGGATACACAACTATTCGATCAATATGGCACGGCTAGACGGCCAAAAAAGAATCGAACTCAGAGCGGAAGCTCAAGCAGAAGCTCATTTACCAATAGGCTAGGGCCACTTGGTTATGTCTTAGCATTTGCTCGGTCTTAAAATGATGTGGCAGCATAGATTGAGAGAGCATTGTATTATATATATTAGGCTAATATCTATTTTTTAATGTAGGATTGTGGGCTAATTTCAAATAAAGACAGAGATGTGGATGCTGTGCCTGAGATTCATATTCCTTAGTGTCGAGTTGCTAGTGAGCTGACATCAACCTTATCTCATCTTTTAGATTTGCAGTCTCTTCTTAGTTTACCCTCAATAGCATGTTTATTCTCTTAAAGTTATTTGGTGAAACCTCTTAAAGAAGTTTTTTTTCTCTCTTTAAGAAGTTTCTGGAGTTCACATTCTGTCTTTCCCAAGCTTTCTAACAGCTGCATTTATCCCTAGATTCTTATAACTTTGTTGCTCAGCTGCTTATGAAAACACTATTTTATTTTTTTGAATGAATGTTAAATTTTATTCATCAAAAAGCCTTTTTACATCAAGTGTAGACATTATCAAAACTTTACTACTCTTTAATCATGGTTTCTACCAAAGAACTACTTACACTCTAGTTCTAAACCAATATTGTAAGCTCCCTTCCATTCCCTTCCTTCTTTGTCTACTCAGTAAACTAAGCTTGTTCTTTACTTCTTTGTCAACAAGCTTCTTCATTATTGAAATAGACTTAGGCTTCTCCCCATGTCTTATGTTATTCCTCTCTCTCCATAATGAGTAGACAGCCACTTGAAACTAGTATCTAATGCAAAAAGAACTTATCTTCCCCTTAAGACTTCCTGAAATCAGCATCACTATAGCAGACCAGGAGTTGGAATAGGAGCCACGGAGAATCCCAAGAGTTAAGTGTTTCCAGAGCTGAGAAGAGTAAGAACACTCAAAAAATAAATGAACTCTAGACTCCGCCGCAGCTTTGCAAAGAACGCAAGTCATATCAACACTTGGATTCCAAGAAGATACTCTATCAATAGTAGCCATTCAACACCGCTAGCCAAGTGATAAACCCAAATTTTAGCGTCCCCTTAGTGAACCAAACTCATTTTGCCCAAGAGCAATGTGCAGAAGGTTCACGAAGTAACAGGCAAGTTTCTTGAGTCGAGAACTTAGCTTCATAACCTCTTCTCCATCTCCAATGGTTTACATCCTTAAGGGTGTGAGTCAGCTTCTCCTTGACAGTGATCAACTCAGTTACAATGTCATTAAGTACCTCAACTCTGTGCTTACGTCTTCTTCTAACACCCGTCACAGCTTCTTCTATAGTGGCTTCTTTCCTTATACCCAAATCGATAATCCCACGATCCCCCAGTAGATCAAATAAGATACCTTTATCAGACCACTGATCAAACCAAAAAGAAATATTTCTACCATTCCCGACCTCCTTCTTAAAGAAGTATCTTGCATTGTCTCTCAGTTTCAATATCTTTTTCCACATCTAGGAACCAATTTGAGTAGAAGACTTTACTTCCCAAAAACTCTTCTTCTTAAGCAGAAACACTTTTATCCATTTCCCCCAAAGTGACTCCCCCAAAAGTAGCCTCCAGATGGGCTTTAATCCATAAACCTTATTCACTTCTTTCAAACTTCTAATACCGAGCCCACCTTCTTCTTTTGGTTTACAAATACTCTTCCACGCAACCTTAGCCCCAGTAGCCTTTAAAGTTGGTCCAGACCAAAGGAAGGAAGCACAAAGTTGTTCAATCTCCTTTAAACATTGATTTGGAAGCCTGAACACCGCAGCCCAATAGTTAACCAAACTCATCAATACTGCATTGATCAACTGCAAGCGGCCAGCGTAAGATAGAAATCTACAGTTCCAAGTGTTGATCCTACTTCGAACATGTTCCACTAATGGGAGATAATCAGGCTTACACATACCTTTGGCCATCAGAGGAAACCCCAAATAGCGAACAGGGAGATTTCCCTCAGCAAAAGGAAAATTCCGTAAGATTCTACTTCTTTCTTCTTCTGCTACTCAAGCCATAAACACCGTTGATTTCTCAATGCTTATATATAGAGCAGACCACTTAGCAAAGACTGAAAACGCTCCTTCAATGGACACTTTAGTTCCTTCCACAAATACCATAAGGTCGTTGGCAAAACAGAGGTGGGTGAGGGATAGCTCTTTACAACGTGGATGGAACTTAAATCTCTTCTCCTTCACTGCTTGATCAATCTTATGTGATAAGACATTCATGCACAAGACAAAGAGATAAGGGGAAAGGGAACATCCTTGCCTTAGTCCTCTTGTACTTTGGAAATACCCTGCTAACTCGCCATTTACTTGCACCGAGAATGAGGGAGTAGATATACAAAGCTTTATCCATCGGATGAACTTAGCAGGAACCCCAATTACCTCCAGACTCTGCAAGAAAAATGACCACTGAACCGAATCAAACGCTTTCGAGATGTCAATCTTCATCACACATCTAGGAGAACCAGCTTCTTTATGGTAGTCCTTGACCAGCTCCGAGGCGAGTAAGACATTCTCCAACAACAATCTACCTTTAATGAATGCCGATTGATTCTCAGTAATGACTCTCGGAAGAAGCACCTTGAGTCTGTTTGCTAAGATTTTCGACACCACCTTATACAAAAAATTACAGCACGCTATAGGTCTATAGTCTCTCATCTCCATCGAATCAGTTTACTTAGGAACCAGCGCCAAAATGGTTGAGTTAACTCCCTTAGGCAGAAACCCAAACCTGAAGATAGACTGGATAGCAACCGTGAAATCATGAGCAATAACAAGCCAAGCAATCTTAAAGAACTCACACGGGAAACCATCCAGACAGGGGGATTTATTTGATGGCATAGCAAATAGAACCTTACGGATATCTTCCTCCTTAACCTCTGCTTCAAGCATACTACAATCTTCGTCTGAACATCTAAACTCCAACAACTTCTTCAACTCCTCAGTGGTGGTAGTACCAACATAGCTCTCAGGAATCTGATTGAGAAACTCAGAAAAGAATCTCACTGCTTCTTCCTTTACCTCCAATTGTTTTGTAACAATTCTACCATCTTGACATCTTATCTCCCGAATAGTATTCTGCGCTTGTCTAGACCCAACCGCATTATGGAATGTCTTATTGTTTTGATCACCCACCTCTAACCAGTGTAATTTAGCTTTCTGCTTAAGAAACCACTCTTCCAAGCTAGCAACATGTAACCACCTATCATAAGCTTCTGCTTCCTCTTGAATAGAAATAGTACTCGGATTGGTTAAAGTTACCTGCTGCTTCACATACAATATGTCGTGAGCTTCTCTTGCTTTTCTAGTAAGGTTTCCCAATTTAGCTTTACCAAGCTCTCTAATCAAAGGCTTCAGATTCTTTAGCTTCTTCGAAAATTTATACATTGCAGAAGTTGAGTGATAAAGTCTCTGAGTTGTGTCCCAATAATCCTTAACCATTGGGAGAAAATCTGGTAAATTTCCAATCACATTCACAAACTTGAATGGCCTTCTCAACTTCTCACTCTCGGGCAGTAAATGGAACTTACATCTCAAATGATCAGAGCAACAACCAGCTTCAAACACAGAGTAAGTGCTCGAAAATCTCAATAGTGCAACATCATTCATAAGAACTCTATCCAATTTCTTGCATATCACACCTCCCTCCCTCTTATTACACCAGGTGTGTAAAGGACCTTGAAACCCTATATCAGAGAATCTGCAGTGAAGAACCATACGCTGAAACTCTCTCATCTCACTCGGTGTTCTTCCCATATGTTCAAAACTTGAACTTTCGTCAGCTTCTAATATCTCGTTAAAATCCGCCACTATGATCCACGATTTGTTACGAAACAAATTTGAATCATTATGATGACACAAATCATCCCACAGCTCCATCCTTTCTTCTGCCAAGTTATTAGCGTAGGCACAAGTGTAAAAAAATTCCTCCTGATCTGGTAACTTGACAGAACAAGTGATTAACTGATCTGACTTGTAAACCGGAATCATACTCACCTCATCTCTCCATACTAGCCATATTCTCCCTCCCTGACTGTGTTCATAGTTAGTCAAAAAAGACCAGTCCTTAAACACCTTCTTTAGAATCCCATCTGCTTTCCTCTCCCTTACTCTCATCTCCAATATACATCCAAAACTCATATTATCACCTCTTACCCAATCTCGAACTATGGAATGCTTCAATGATTTGATGAAACCGCGCACATTCCAAAAGAAGCTCGTCATGATTAGTGTTTTCGTCGGGAAGTCCTTATGCTCTTAGCTGGATTTGCATCCAGAGCCTTAGGCTTTCGAACTCTTCTCTTCTCTACCTTCGCTTCTTCATTCACTTGTTGCTCCAACCCATCATCTTCCATTAACTCGCACTCAAACTCTTCCAACTCTTTATTACTTTCAATATTCTCATCTGCAGGAATTTCTCCTTCTTCTTTATCTTCCATCAGGACTGAGAATTTAGATGCAGAAATCTGAACCTCCATCTCTTCCTGAACAAGATCCACTATAAATCTCCCTATTTTTGCTGGCAAAACCAACGACCATTTGCTAGTGTTGCTCCCCTCCTCTGCTTCCTTTACCAAATCCCCAGTAATAACTTCCTCTACATTACTTTCCTTCTGTTCCTTTCCATTTTCCTTATTCTCTTCTACCTTTTCAACATCTGTCTCTATCTCAACATTTAGGCGATGCCTCCACACTTCTTACTTGACCTGAGCTACTAGATTCATCCTTACGCTTCTTCCCTTTCCCTTTCATAGCACAAACCGATTTCCCGTGACCCCACTTTTCACAAAACTTACATCTTGCTGGTAGCAAAGGATAGTAGTAGGCTATTGTAAACTGTTTCCCTTCTTTTATGAAAGTGATTTCCTTCGGTAAAACCTTCGAGACATCAACATTCACAAACACCTTAGCCTCTTCTAAGTTCGTACAAGCTATGGTCTCTGGATGTAACTTCACCGGAACCCCCACCGTAATTGTAAAGAAGCTGAGCCCGTCCCAAGAATACATATGCAGAGGAACTTTGCCAAGATGAACTCACATCGGAATCGCTTCCTCCTCGTGCTTCTCTTCCTCCGTTTTTGGCTTCCACTTCGAGACTACCATTGGGACTCCTGCAATGTTCCACATACCACGACGAAGGATTTTTTCTCTTGCTTTGTGATTCGATACCTTGAACCTCATCGTTGTAGGATTGACATCATAAACATCCACATTTGTATCAGGATCACCATAGCGCCAAATTTTGTTCAACACCATATGAACTTTAGCTACATGAGGAGCCAGATCCAGAAACTTCCCCACAATAAAGTCATCCCATAACGGAGTGGAATTATCGAGGATCTCATCTGGAATTTCTACCGAATGTACCCCATCCTTGCTTAACACCTCTACCTCGTATTTCTTCAGAGCTTTCTTTTCTTGCGCTACCTCAACCCACGAAACCCCTTTTGAACTTTTCGAATCGATATGCACCCGATCCACCTTCTGCTGCGTTCCCCCTTCACCGACTGCCTTCCGATCATCCTTGAGCCCTAGCGGAGAGCTCGAGCGGTCCGGCGGCCTCGCCGAATCCATGGAAATCAAACCCTCGTGTCGTATCGCTTATCGCCTTCAGAATCGCTTTTCTCTCAAAACGGTGCGTTTAACCAATGATCTTGAAAACACTATCTTGTCCTTATATAAGTCTGAAGATTATTAAGGTGGTGGCCAAAATGAGCTGCACAGTTTTCTGCTCTCTTCGAAAACATGTTTCATCCAGGGGTGAAGCTAGTGTGAGGAGAGAGGGGGTGTACATGAACCCATTTATGCTGTGTGCATCCAGTCAGAATTCATTTTGGATTCACCATTCGTTTCATCATCAAGTTTGTCTACAAGCATTGTAATTTGAATATGTGCAGATTGAGCAGGAGCAGAGGAGGGCATATATGAAGTATGTCTTCCTTTTTTTTTCATCAAAGTATGTCTTCCATCAAACTTACTTTTCATAACCCAGAAAAATTCCATAATTAAAAAAAAAAAAGTTTGATCATTTTCTAATTAAACTGCTCGTACGAATTTCTTTGGGGGTGAAAATGTTACGGTCAAAGTAAGGTTAAGAAATATGGTCAACGTAGGGTGTACAGTGAAGAGATAATTTTGAAATTAATATTCTCAAATAAAAAAATGATGTATGCACCAAGAGATTAGTGTTTTTTAGTTGACATGAAATTATTCTAGAGACTTAAAGATTTTAACGCTTTGCAATTTCATACACCCACTATACAAAATACCAAAACAAATAAATTAGCATGAAATAAACACATAAAACTGTCATATTTTGTTCACATATATGCAAAGCTTCTTGTTTGAATTTTGTCCAAAATTTATATGGTCTTACAATGTTTCAAAAAGTCACATACTATATAATAAAATAATGATAATAAAAAAAAGATTTAAGTTTCTATCAAATTAAAATGCATATAATCATATTTATATCATTTTCAAATTATCTAATTTAAAATGAAAAGATCAGATTGAAGCGAATAAAAATTTTCAACACAGTTTTATGAAAACCAAATATTACCAAAACATGTCAATTTAATCTACTTGTCGCACCAGCTAAATGTTTTTATATTTCAACCAACTAAACATGATAATCACAATTTTGAAAATTCATCATTATCGAATACTAAAAATATCTATAAATCATATTTTGAAGTTTACCAATCTAACACATTTACATCTTCAATTCTTACCAAGTTAAAACTTTATTGATAATATATATACATATACATTATTTATGTTTTTGATAAAATTATTCGAAGAATATACACTTAAATATTCTAATTTTTGTTGTAACTAAAAAATTGAGAATTAAAAATAATTATATGTATAGTTCTAGTAAAATTGAATGACAAAATTAACTTAGGCTTCTCCGGTTGGTCAAGCAGGCTTCATTCTTTGCGAGCTTTGCTCTACTCTACTCCCGGAGCTTCTCCTTGTGTGTTAGCCGATTGATATCCTTTTTGCATGCACCTCCATATAAGTGCTGCGTACAAGATAGAACCAGTATCAGACGAGAACTGAAACTTCCAGAACATGAGGTTGGTATCCTCAGTAAATCAACTTCTTCCCCAGGAAGCTGGGCCAACATATATAAAGATGAAGAGAAATAAAAATGTATTACCACTTCTGATTCTTTTTAATTGATTTTCTAAACAATGTTGACAGTTATTATTCGCCTCAACACCAGAACAATATTTTACTTCGATCTCATATGTTATGATTAGCTTCAAAGGGACACAATGAACCAAATTAAGCAGTTTAGAAGTATAATAAAAACATAAAAAAAAAACAACATCAAATTCAAGGAGTTACACCCTATGTTACATGGAAACGGAAGCGGGTACGTGGAAGCGGAAGCGTAAAGAAGCGCAGAAGCGAGATTTTTTAAAATATTAGGAAGCGGGTACGTGTTGGAAGCGTATATCCATATATAAATATATATAAGATATTTTTTTAAAAAAATAGGACTAAAAATTATATGATTTAAATTTGAAATAAAGCATTTATTCATTTATAATAATTTTGAAATGATTTTATATTAAAACTGTAAAAATACACATAAATTAAGTTTACGAAAAAATAAATATTATATTAATTATTTTTAATACTTCATAAATAATTGACACAATATATTTCAATATGTGATATATCTTTAATAAAAAATCTCAATGCATAAAGATAATTTATAGTATTATTTTTAATATTTTTATATTTATAACTCAATATTCATTACTATTAATTTTTTTTATTTTATATAGTTCCAATGTGTTTTTAAATAGAATATTTTAAAAGCGTTTTGGAAGCGAGATTCCACAAGCGTCCACAAGGTTCCGATTCCGATTCTGATTCCGAAGCAGGAAGCGGACGTCCGATGAAGCTTCCGTGCAACGTAGGTACTTACACTCAGTTGGCTTGAAGATTATGATCGTGAGAAGAAAGAAATTTGCATTCATAAAATATATACTGCTCGCGGCTTGATTCTTCCAAGAGGTGTCTGTTGTTAACTGACTTCATTATTGTTTTTTAATTATCTCGTACACATTCCAAGAGTTCTGTTTTTACTGTTTTCTCCAATTATTTAATACAAGTTATATTTTCTCTGTATTCACCTCTGGTTCCTCTTTAGATTCAAGACCAGAACTCTCCTGGGAGTGGAAGGATTTCTGAGAAAACTGTATCCTTATTTGTGGGCTTGCTGTTTAAATACGCATTGCCTGATTCATGTTAAATCTCTTATTTCTTTTTTTTTTCTAATCCCAAGTTTATAGCTAGTTCTTAATATTAGGCCTGGGCACGGATCGTATATCAGGGTTTTTGAAGCTATTTGTGATTTGTTTCGTATGTCACGGATATCTAATTTTTTGATTTGCTTTGCTTCGAAAAAATACGGATATTTGGAAAAACGGATTTCTGAAAAATAAATAGATATTTGCGGATATTTACGAATACTTACGGATATCTCATATGTTTTGATTAATACAAATAATCTTAAAACTTTGATACAAATTTGTTTTGTAAATTATTTTTTTGCATGATATATATGATAAAAATTAAAAGAAGTAGTGAATCTACATAGTTTATAAATTTTTTGAACTTAGTTAACAATTATAATAACACAAAACTTAAAAAAAAATTATAATTGTCATAAATGTTTTCTCTTCCTTTTATGTAATACTTTTATATAAATATTAATGTGAATAGAATTTATCAAATCCAATGTTAGAATAATAATTATACTCATAATTTTAAACATTAAAAACTTTAAATATAATCAAGATATACATGTACTTATATATTGCCGGATCGGATCGGATATCCGCTTCCCAAAATTTTTATATTTGTGATTTGCTTCGATTTTAACGGATATTGGTTTTTAGTATTTGCTTAGCTTCGAAAGTTTACGGATATCCAAAATTTTCGGATCGAATCGAAATAAATAACAAATCGAATCAAATTTAAAGGATAAAATGTCCAGTCCTACTTAATATTCTGTGTAATACCTTAAGCATAATTGTACGAATATTAAGAGAGAGTAACCAGACTGATGGTGTGCAATGAAAATATAAACGCTGCTCATAGAAGAAGAAGAAGAAGAAGAAGAAGAAGAAGAAGAAGAAGAAGAAGAAGAAGAAGAAGAAGAAGAAGATCGAGAGTCGCAGATCCTCAAGGTACGAATCACTTCTCATCACTTGCTTATACTCTATTCAATGTCTTTTATCTTTATTGGCATACTGTTTTGTGTTGTCTGAAAAGGGCTGTGTTGGTTCATGCACTGCAAGGACGAGACATCATAGCTCGTGCAAAGAAAGCATGCTTCTATCAGAAACTATGCCTACATGGGTAAAGAAGTTGGCAAGGAAGTACCTTCTATTCTATGGTTTTCTACTTTCTTATGCTCCTTCTATTCTATGGTTTTCTACTGTCTTTTGCTCCTTGGTTTGTGTAACATGATTTCTTATGATGGTTCAAGTACAAGACGAGCACCTTGAGAAGATAGTGAAGTGATTCTCTAGTAAGACTTTTCTCGAGGTAATGTTAACATTTCACTCTTTTCATTAACTCATATTCGTGTACTGATACCGTTGTTCTTCAGTCCTAAATGAAGTTGAGAAGCTCTCACGAGAAGCACACTTTCTTATGCTGTAACAGTTCTTGAGAGTCCCTCAGCAAGATGACCGGATCTTCTCTCGTTTTCGTTTGGTAAATTTCAGCTAACTATAGATTTGTGTCTGAATTTGCAGACAGATGCATACACCAACGAACTTTATGTATTGCGGCATGATCTCAACAGTGTTAGGCGGTATAATACCTATATCTCCATATACCATCGTAGATGACAAAGCTCTGACTGCAGAAAACCTTAAGGTGAGACATTTCTGAAATTTTCTTATATTCCTTAACTTGTATATTATAAAGAAGAAGTAATTATACATGTCTTAAACTAAAAGGCTATGAAGTGAACGTATGATGCATTCTTAATTCAAAAGCTCAAACAGCTGAACCCATTTGATTGGTTTTTACAGGTTCTTGGAACACCAGCTCGGGAGATTATTAAGGTGCATCCCCTACTCTCTCTGTGTGAGGTACAGGCTAAGGCCACGAAGATTTGATTTAGGAGCAAGGTTTTGATTTAGTTCCCATGTTTTCTAGTACCTTTATATTTAGTTCTGATTTTGTAATGATGTTTGTGTAAGATTTGATGAAAATGTAGACATGTTGGTGGTACTGATATAACTACATTTTGGTTTATTAATGAAATATAAATTGAATATTTTTTTTATTTAAATATAATTCGCAGCAAAACATATTTCTATGAACAAGTTCTAATAGCACAAAACCGATAGTAGATATAGCATTGATACATCACTATAACAGAACATATGATAACGTTCAAAACAAAAGCTATCATAAAGCTTGACAAACCATAACAAGCTATAAACAACGCTATTATATGTCTCTGATATAATAGCATTGTACATATAATACCATTGTAAAAAATGCTATAATATAGGGGGGGACCTAAAATAGCTGGGGCAGACATAGCGGTTTCAATAACGCTAACAATAGCATATGATAGCTGTTTTCTTACGCTAAGAATAGACATTTTTTTGTAGGGAAGATAACAATATAAACAAAAAATATTATCTATCTTCATATACTTTAATGTTTTAGACAATTTTGGTTTAGAAGCTCCAAATTATGTTGAACTCTTAAAATATATAATGATTAAATAATTAAAGAAAAATTATAATATATAATTTGCCCATAGCATGGACCAAAAAACTAGTATAGTAATATAAAAAGCTATGTGTGTTCTTTTATAAACGGTTAATAAATTTTCATTCATATATTTAAACTTTCCTTTGTTTTACAAAAATGTCAAATGAGTTAGGCTGAGAAAGAGTAAGGCATCTCCAATGGTTTACATCATTTTTCTCTCAAAATGAAGTAAACTCAAGAGGTACGAATCACTTCTCATCACTTGCTTATACTCTATTCATTGTCTTTTATCTTTATTGACATACTGCTTTGTGTTGTCTGAAAAGGGCTGTGTTGGTTCATGCACTGCAAGGACAAGACATCATAGCTCGTGCAAAGAAAGCATGCTTCTATCAGAAACTATGCCTACTTGGGTGAAGAAGTTGGCAAGGAAGTACCTTCTATTCTATGGTTTTCTACTGTCTTTTGCTCCTTCTATTATATGGTTTTCTACTGTCTTTTTCTCCCTGGTTTGTGTAACGTGATTTCTTATGATGGTTCGAGTATAGAACGAGCACCTGGAGAAGATGGTGAAGTGATTCTCTAGTAAGACTTTTCTAGAGGTAATGTTAACATTTCACTCTTTTCATTAACTCATATTCGTGTACTGATACCGTTGTTCTTCAGACCTAGGGTTGGTACTAAATGAAGTTGAGAAGCTCTCACGAGAAGCACACTTTCTTATGATCTAACATTTGACAGTCCCTCAGCAAGATGACCGGATCTTCTCTCGTTTTCGTTTGGTAAATTTCAGCTAACTATAGATTTGTGTCTGAATTTGCAGACAGATGCATACACCAACGGAATTTATGTATTGCGGCATGATCTCAGCAGTGGTAGGCAGTATAATACCTATATCGCCTTATACCACCGTAGACGACAAAGTTCTAACTGCAGAAAACCTTAAGGTGAGACATTTCTGAAATGTTCTTATATTCCTTAACTTGTATATTATAAAGAAGAAGTAAGTATACATGTCTTAAACTTAAAGGCTATGAAGTGAACGTATGATCCATTCTTAATTCAAAAGCTCAAACATCTGAACCCATTTGATTGTTTTTTACAGGTTCTTGGAACACCAGCTTGGGAGATTATTAAGGGGCATCCCCTACTCTCTCTGTGTGAGATACAGGCTAAGGCCAAAAAGATTTTATTTAGGAGCAAGGTTTTTATTTAGTTCCCATGTTTTCTAGTACCTTTATATTTAGTTCTGATTTTGTAATGATGTTTGTGTAAGATTTGATGAAAATGTAGACATGTTTGTGGTACTGATATAAGTACATTTTGGTTTATTAATGAAATATAAATTGAATATTTTTTTTATTTAAATATAATTCGCAACAAAACATATTTCTATGAACAAGTTCTAATAGCACAAAACCGATAGTAGATATAGCATTGATACATCACTATAACAGAACATATGATAACGTTCAAAACAAAAGCTATCATAAAGTTTGACAAACCATAACAAGCTATAAACAACGCTATTATATGTCTCCGATATAATAGCATTGTACATATAATACCATTGTAAAAAATGCTATAATATAGGGGGGGACCTAAAATAGCTGGGGCAGACATAGCGGTTTCAATAACGCTAACAATAGCATATGATAGCTGTTTTCTTACGCTAAGAATAGACATTTTTTTGTAGGGAAGATAACAATATAAACAAAAAATATTATCTATCTTCATATACTTTAATGTTTTAGACAATTTTGGTTTAGAAGCTCCAAATTATGTTGAACTCTTAAAATATATAATGATTAAATAATTAAAGAAAAATTATAATATATAATTTGCCCATAGCATGGACCAAAAAACTAGTATAGTAATATAAAAAGCTATGTGTGTTCTTTTATAAACGGTTAATAAATTTTCATTCATATATTTAAACTTTCCTTTGTTTTACAAAAATGTCAAATGAGTTAGGCTGAGAAAGAGTAAGGCATCTCCAATGGTTTACATCATTTTTCTCTCAAAATGAAGTAAACTCAAGAGGTACGAATCACTTCTCATCACTTGCTTATACTCTATTCATTGTCTTTTATCTTTATTGACATACTGCTTTGTGTTGTCTGAAAAGGGCTGTGTTGGTTCATGCACTGCAAGGACAAGACATCATAGCTCGTGCAAAGAAAGCATGCTTCTATCAGAAACTATGCCTACTTGGGTGAAGAAGTTGGCAAGGAAGTACCTTCTATTCTATGGTTTTCTACTGTCTTTTGCTCCTTCTATTATATGGTTTTCTACTGTCTTTTTCTCCCTGGTTTGTGTAACGTGATTTCTTATGATGGTTCGAGTATAGAACGAGCACCTGGAGAAGATGGTGAAGTGATTCTCTAGTAAGACTTTTCTAGAGGTAATGTTAACATTTCACTCTTTTCATTAACTCATATTCGTGTACTGATACCGTTGTTCTTCAGACCTAGGGTTGGTACTAAATGAAGTTGAGAAGCTCTCACGAGAAGCACACTTTCTTATGATCTAACATTTGACAGTCCCTCAGCAAGATGACCGGATCTTCTCTCGTTTTCGTTTGGTAAATTTCAGCTAACTATAGATTTGTGTCTGAATTTGCAGACAGATGCATACACCAACGGAATTTATGTATTGCGGCATGATCTCAGCAGTGGTAGGCAGTATAATACCTATATCGCCTTATACCACCGTAGACGACAAAGTTCTAACTGCAGAAAACCTTAAGGTGAGACATTTCTGAAATGTTCTTATATTCCTTAACTTGTATATTATAAAGAAGAAGTAAGTATACATGTCTTAAACTTAAAGGCTATGAAGTGAACGTATGATCCATTCTTAATTCAAAAGCTCAAACATCTGAACCCATTTGATTGTTTTTTACAGGTTCTTGGAACACCAGCTTGGGAGATTATTAAGGGGCATCCCCTACTCTCTCTGTGTGAGATACAGGCTAAGGCCAAAAAGATTTTATTTAGGAGCAAGGTTTTTATTTAGTTCCCATGTTTTCTAGTACCTTTATATTTAGTTCTGATTTTGTAATGATGTTTGTGTAAGATTTGATGAAAATGTAGACATGTTTGTGGTACTGATATAAGTACATTTTGGTTTATTAATGAAATATAAATTGAATATTTTTTTTATTTAAATATAATTCGCAACAAAACATATTTCTATGAACAAGTTCTAATAGCACAAAACCGATAGTAGATATAGCATTGATACATCACTATAACAGAACATATGATAACGTTCAAAACAAAAGCTATCATAAAGTTTGACAAACCATAACAAGCTATAAACAACGCTATTATATGTCTCCGATATAATAGCATTGTACATATAATACCATTGTAAAAAATGCTATAATATAGGGGGGGACCTAAAATAGCTGGGGCAGACATAGCGGTTTCAATAACGCTAACAATAGCATATGATAGCTGTTTTCTTACGCTAAGAATAGACATTTTTTTGTAGGGAAGATAACAATATAAACAAAAAATATTATCTATCTTCATATACTTTAATGTTTTAGACAATTTTGGTTTAGAAGCTCCAAATTATGTTGAACTCTTAAAATATATAATGATTAAATAATTAAAGAAAAATTATAATATATAATTTGCCCATAGCATGGACCAAAAAACTAGTATAGTAATATAAAAAGCTATGTGTGTTCTTTTATAAACGGTTAATAAATTTTCATTCATATATTTAAACTTTCCTTTGTTTTACAAAAATGTCAAATGAGTTAGGCTGAGAAAGAGTAAGGCATCTCCAATGGTTTACATCATTTTTCTCTCAAAATGAAGTAAACTCAAGAGGTACGAATCACTTCTCATCACTTGCTTATACTCTATTCATTGTCTTTTATCTTTATTGACATACTGCTTTGTGTTGTCTGAAAAGGGCTGTGTTGGTTCATGCACTGCAAGGACAAGACATCATAGCTCGTGCAAAGAAAGCATGCTTCTATCAGAAACTATGCCTACTTGGGTGAAGAAGTTGGCAAGGAAGTACCTTCTATTCTATGGTTTTCTACTGTCTTTTGCTCCTTCTATTATATGGTTTTCTACTGTCTTTTTCTCCCTGGTTTGTGTAACGTGATTTCTTATGATGGTTCGAGTATAGAACGAGCACCTGGAGAAGATGGTGAAGTGATTCTCTAGTAAGACTTTTCTAGAGGTAATGTTAACATTTCACTCTTTTCATTAACTCATATTCGTGTACTGATACCGTTGTTCTTCAGACCTAGGGTTGGTACTAAATGAAGTTGAGAAGCTCTCACGAGAAGCACACTTTCTTATGATCTAACATTTGACAGTCCCTCAGCAAGATGACCGGATCTTCTCTCGTTTTCGTTTGGTAAATTTCAGCTAACTATAGATTTGTGTCTGAATTTGCAGACAGATGCATACACCAACGGAATTTATGTATTGCGGCATGATCTCAGCAGTGGTAGGCAGTATAATACCTATATCGCCTTATACCACCGTAGACGACAAAGTTCTAACTGCAGAAAACCTTAAGGTGAGACATTTCTGAAATGTTCTTATATTCCTTAACTTGTATATTATAAAGAAGAAGTAAGTATACATGTCTTAAACTTAAAGGCTATGAAGTGAACGTATGATCCATTCTTAATTCAAAAGCTCAAACATCTGAACCCATTTGATTGTTTTTTACAGGTTCTTGGAACACCAGCTTGGGAGATTATTAAGGGGCATCCCCTACTCTCTCTGTGTGAGATACAGGCTAAGGCCAAAAAGATTTTATTTAGGAGCAAGGTTTTTATTTAGTTCCCATGTTTTCTAGTACCTTTATATTTAGTTCTGATTTTGTAATGATGTTTGTGTAAGATTTGATGAAAATGTAGACATGTTTGTGGTACTGATATAAGTACATTTTGGTTTATTAATGAAATATAAATTGAATATTTTTTTTATTTAAATATAATTCGCAACAAAACATATTTCTATGAACAAGTTCTAATAGCACAAAACCGATAGTAGATATAGCATTGATACATCACTATAACAGAACATATGATAACGTTCAAAACAAAAGCTATCATAAAGTTTGACAAACCATAACAAGCTATAAACAACGCTATTATATGTCTCCGATATAATAGCATTGTACATATAATACCATTGTAAAAAATGCTATAATATAGGGGGGGACCTAAAATAGCTGGGGCAGACATAGCGGTTTCAATAACGCTAACAATAGCATATGATAGCTGTTTTCTTACGCTAAGAATAGACATTTTTTTGTAGGGAAGATAACAATATAAACAAAAAATATTATCTATCTTCATATACTTTAATGTTTTAGACAATTTTGGTTTAGAAGCTCCAAATTATGTTGAACTCTTAAAATATATAATGATTAAATAATTAAAGAAAAATTATAATATATAATTTGCCCATAGCATGGACCAAAAAACTAGTATAGTAATATAAAAAGCTATGTGTGTTCTTTTATAAACGGTTAATAAATTTTCATTCATATATTTAAACTTTCCTTTGTTTTACAAAAATGTCAAATGAGTTAGGCTGAGAAAGAGTAAGGCATCTCCAATGGTTTACATCATTTTTCTCTCAAAATGAAGTAAACTCAAGAGGTACGAATCACTTCTCATCACTTGCTTATACTCTATTCATTGTCTTTTATCTTTATTGACATACTGCTTTTCTTTCAAAATGAAGAAAACTCAAAATGAATTTGCATTTTGCTCTAATGGTTTTCCTCATTTTTCCCTTCAGAAAATATAATTTATTATTAATTCCAAAATACTTATAAAACAAATTTATATATTATTTACTAAAGTATTAATAATTTCTTTAACGAATAAAACATAAATGTTGAATCTTTTTAAATATAAAACAGAATTATATAAAAGTTTAAGAAAAAATTATAAATAAAAAGCTTATTCATTTTGAAGGAAATCATAAAAAATGAGAGAAAATTTTCTTCAATGGTGCATCATTTTGAGGGAAAAATGAGTTTGTGAACAGTAAAACATCAAATATGAAGGAACATTATTCACAAATTCATTTTTTTTTCTCAAAATGATGCACAATTGGAGAAGGTTTTTCTACATTTTTTGATGTTTTCCCTCAAAATGAGGGACCATTGGAGATGATCTAATAAAACTAATGTATGTTCATATTTTCAATAAATATTTGATTATCTCGAATGTTTAAAAAGTTCTAAGTTTCTAAAATCACATAAAATAAAATAAATTCTTAGAGACAAAAGTATATTTAAATGATCATATCAAAAAATAAAAATAAGTAATATTAGAAAATTGGCATACGAAATAAACAAATATATTGGACATTAATTAAATAGACCATTATTACATAAATCTTTCGCTATAAATAAAAGAATTTGTGGAAAATTTGTGGAAACATAATTAAAACTGTACAAAATCAGGTAAAATTTGGCCATAAATAAAATAAATATATCAACAAATTTGTTTACTAATTCATGTAACGTTGAAAAACTAAGTCTCATTTATGGCCAATTTGGAAAAAAAATAATTATTTTGGCTAAGTTGAAAACAATATTTTTTTGTTAATGAAGTTTTTCGATAACAAATGGCTTAATGGTATAATAGGCATAAAAATCAATAGTTAAAAAAATTAAAAGAGAAAATGCCCAAAATGACACCAATCCAAGTTTCTGTCTCAAAAATAGCATTCAAGATCCAAAATCACAAAACTAGGTTTCATTAAAAGTTTCATTTATCATAGTACCCCTTCTTTTATTTTCTAATTACATTTTTTTTTCCTGAAATCTCGGAGATCTTCATCTCTCTCAAGCGGCGACGGCTTCTCGGATCGGAGCCGATCATCTCTTCCGTCATCATCTCCACTTCTCCAGCGTCGGCGTCGTTCATCCTCGGCGAGTCGGCGTCGTTCATCCTCGGCGAGTCGGCGTCGTTCATCCTCGGCGAGTCGGCGTCGTTCATCCTCGGCGAGTCGGCGTCGTTCATCCTCGGCGAGTCGGCGTCGTTCATCCTCGGCGAGTCGGCGTCGTTCATCCTCGGCGAGTCGGCGTCGTTCATCCTCGGCGAGTCGGCGTCGTTCATCCTCGGCGAGTCGGCGTCGTTCATCCTCGGCGAGTCGGCGTCGTTCATCCTCGGCGAGTCGGCGTCGTTCATCCTCGGCGAGTCGGCGTCGTTCATCCTCGGCGAGTCGGCGTCGTTCATCCTCGGCGAGTCGGCGTCGTTCATCCTCGGCGAGTCGGCGTCGTTCATCCTCGGCGAGTCGGCGTCGTTCATCCTCGGCGAGTCGGCGTCGTTCATCCTCGGCGAGTCGGCGTCGTTCATCCTCGGCGAGTCGGCGTCGTTCATCCTCGGCGAGTCGGCGTCGTTCATCCTCGGCGAGTCGGCGTCGTTCATCCTCGGCGAGTCGGCGTCGTTCATCCTCGGCGAGTCGGCGTCGTTCATCCTCGGCGAGTCGGCGTCGTTCATCCTCGGCGAGTCGGCGTCGTTCATCCTCGGCGAGTCGGCGTCGTTCATCCTCGGCGAGTCGGCGTCGTTCATCCTCGGCGAGTTGGCGTCATCATCTCCGCCGTCACTCAGCTCCGTTTCCGCGACTTCTCGGATCGGAGTCGATCATTTCTTGCTTCATCATCTCCACTTCTCCAGCGTCG
>NC_027754.1:12416311-12417254 GCF_000695525.1 Brassica oleracea var. oleracea
CATTCTGCATGACGTTCACATCAATTACAAACAAGCTTGGAGAGTGAAAGAAGAAGCTCAGTTTTTGGTTAGAGGGACTCCTGAAGACAGTTATTACAATTTGTCTAGGTGGTTGTACAAAGTCACAGAGACAAACCCTGGTTCGTTAACTTATCAACAAGTGGATGCTGCTGGAAAGTTCAAGTATGCATTTGTGGCTTTTGGTCCATCGATAAGGGGATTCTCATTGATGAGGAAAGTTATTGCAGTAGATGGTACATTTCCGAAGGGAAAATTCAATGGGACTTTATTGGCAGCTTAGCCTTTGCAGTGGTTGACGCAGAAAATGGCGTCTCTTGGAAATGGTTCTTTAGAGGTTTGAGCCAGATGATCCCAGATGCTTCGGATCTTGTTTTTGTATCAGACAGGACTAACTCCATTGCTTCAGCGCTGGAGGATGTTTATCCCTTATCTCACCATGGAATCTGCAGGATCCATCTGCTCCGCAACATCACTCCTACATATTCAAAGACTGGTCTGCTTCCTCTGGTGGAAAGCGCTGCTGATGCTTACACGTGTCACGAGTTCTGGTTAATCTTCAAGGACATAAAGGATAAATGTCCTGAATTGGCCAAGTATCTGGAAGATTCGGATTTTAGGAAGTGGGCACGATGCTTTGCGCCTGCGAACAGGTACAATATCATGACTACCAACATTGCTGAGTCTCTCAATTCTATGTTGAAGCTGCCTCGTGAGTTGCCACTGATCTCTCTCCTTGAGACAATCAGATTGACACTCACCACTTGGTTTTTTGAGCGACGCAAAGCGGCTGCGAAACATAAGCACCTTGTTACTCCAAAAGTTGTGCAGATAGTTGTGCAGAAATTGGTATCCAGGTTTGGGGCTGCAATGGTGCAGAATGTGTATCAAGTTGATCAAAACGAGTTTGAGGTGAAGGATGAAA
>NC_027754.1:12418246-12419931 GCF_000695525.1 Brassica oleracea var. oleracea
TCAAAGAAGATGATGAAGCGTCCCATAAAGGAGGTTTACGGATCTGATGCTTCCGATGGTTTCAACAAAGGAAAGGCGGAAACTGTGGAACGTTACAGGGCTCTTCTTCGTTTGTCCAACGAACACAGGCTATCTGAAATTGAATGGCATCAGGCAGCCAGCAAAGCAAATTCCATTGCTTCCCAAATCGAGTTGCTTGAAGAGATTATCAAGGCTAAAGGAAAATTTGACTTCACTGCTGAGTTGGAAAAACTCAAAGAAGAACTCATGGAAGCGGATGGAATGCTTGTTGATGTGAAGGTCAAAGTCCCTGATTGGTGTACGCTTGGTGAAAAGTGGCTGTTGGATGAGTAATCTCATATTATGATCTTCTCTTTTTTTATGTTTTAAGAAACCACATTATGATTTGTTTTAAGAAACCACATTATGATTTATTTTAAGAAACCACATTATAAGTAATCTCATGTTATCATCTTCTTTTGTGTCGTGTTTCAGTCAAAACAAAACAAAACACTGATTAGAATGTAGAGGATTAGTGGTCTTATATCTGGTTAATCTCGGTTTCACATTCGTTTCTGGAAAGCCATCCTGAATTTGACAAATGCTGTTAAATTCATTTATGTGGACACATATATCAGATGATTCACCTAAGCCTAGCGGCTAAACCACCTATCTTTCCAAATCTGAAACACTTGTCTCTACCTGGGGTCGACCCCCCCTTGGAATCAGATAATTTTTTTAAATTATAGTTGAAAACAAATAAAAGAAATATATTCCATTACTTACATTACCTAACGATTGAAACACACTTGGTCTAGTGGTAGACCTTATTCCGCCTTTCCTCCTAGACATTTCAGGTTTGAATCCTTGGAGATGTGTATATTTTTATTTTTTTTTCTCCAATTTTTTCTCCAGATGATTCTCCTCGCCCTAGCGGCTAAACCACATATCTTTCAAAATTGATACACTTGTCCCGACCTGGGTTCAATTCCCCTTGGAATCAGATTTTTTTTTTAACGGTTCTTGAAAGCCATCCTGAATTTGACAAATGATATACTATGCTTACTTATTTAACATCCTGAATTTGGCAAATGATATCCTATGCTTACTCATTTCAATGATAACTCTATTTTCACATAGAGAAACAAGAACAGAGCGCTTAAACAATAGAGAAACAATTCTAACACATCAGAACAGAGTAAAATCCTAAGAAAGAAGACATTAAACAGATACAAACATTTACCTGCCAGTTTTTGGATTAGAGGGTTTTCTTTAACCTTGTGAACGCCACATTGAAAGATTGTGATTGTGTTCTCCATCAGATGTATCTCCACCCCAATGAAGTGATCCACAAGTCTTTCATGAACGACACCATAGACAATGTCAACATCTTGCATCCACATATTATTTGGACATATTAAACCTCTCACAACTTCGCCTACCCAACCCTTTAAGATGTTTATTCCTTTTTTATCTGGCTTCTGGAGATTTTCATAACTGTATCCAACCGTTTCAAGGAACTGGACTGGTACAAAGCAAGCTTTTGGGATACCTTACTCGCTGAACCAAGAAGATTGCTCAATTCTCTTTTGATTTAGCATTGGAAATGCAACATCTATGTGCTGCCAAAGTAACAAGATAGTTAGAAGATTTCATAGACACAGTGGAATTTTGACACAATCGAA
>NC_027754.1:12420031-12422308 GCF_000695525.1 Brassica oleracea var. oleracea
ATTTTAGAGGAACAAGAGAATTAAAACATCAAAACAGAGGTTTGAAAAGGTATCATATCACCTAATATAGCCAAATGACACAATAAGATTCAATAAAAAATCTGAATATGAAACAGTTAAAGCTTGATAAGAGTAGAAATAGGAACATAAAACATTCAAAACACTAAGTAAATTTCAAGTCGAAAACACAAAGTAAAATTGTACTTTTTCTTCATAAACCATTGATAATAACGATTAAAGCATAAGAAAAAGCTACAATTTTTGTGTGTGTTCTTAACTATGAAATTCTAAAAAATTTAGATTAACAAGAGAACTATAACAAAACGAAGAACAACACACACCATTCAGCTTTGAAGCAATATCAAATCAGAACAAATTATCAACAAAAAGAACTCGGAACATCAAATATTCAAACAACAAATCGAAATCCCCAAATAGGAAACCCTAAGAAGAGGAATCATACCTTGGAGAGTCGAATCTTCGTGAGATGATCACCGGAAATGATAAAACGAAATCGGAGAGCGTAGCGTCGCTGCCGTCGCGTCGAAGAGATCGAGAAGAAGAATTGCCGTCGTGTCGCGTGAGAGAGAGAGGCGGTTCTGATTTTTTTTTTTTCTGTTTGTTTAATTAATTTTAAAACAAGGGTATCAGAGACATTTTGCCAATTAAAGAATGTCATTTCTGTGACTTTCTCCTTCTGATGCTATTTTGGTGACAAAAACTTCAAAAGTGCAATTATGGAGAATTGCCCAAATTAAAAAGAGATAGTCTATTAGTCAAATAATGAATTGATGGCACACATATTGTTTGTTTCTAAAAATATTTGTATACTGTTTTAATATATCATTAGATAGTATACAATTATGTAATATATTTTTAAGAAGTATAAAATAAATTATATATGTTTTAACATTTTTAGAAACTATCAAACAACTTGGGCTTTAAATTTATCAGAAACGTCAAAATATATTCCAAAAATATTTTTATACAAATAAATTAACTAATATGTAAAATAAAATTTTCTTAATGAGGCAAGTAATTAATAATAGAGATATTTCTTTTCTACACATTTATTTGTAAATACGTTACCAAACAAGATAAATGTATACACAATATATGTTATAACCGATATGATTTTCAAGTCTTTTCTTCCTAATCAAAACACCTTGCAATAAATATCATTTATTCTAGGGAAGTTTACTCAAATATACAATATTTTAGGACAATTGACTAGAATCATACAAATTTTTTTTTATTACTGGCATTTTTTAAATACCAAACGTGCCCTTTTTTATGTTATGAGAAAAAACGTATTTACAAAAATGCCATTACTTTTTAATGCCACGTAATCAAAAACCCGGCGCCACGTAGGAATTCGGTTCTGTGTTTTCATTAAGTCGGCCATAAAGAGCTATATACGTCGTTACGGCTGAGTTATTGCTATATTGCGGCTGATTTAAAAACGCGGCTGACTTAAGAGAAAACGGCTGACTTAAGAACATAAATCAGCCGTTAGTTACGGCTGATTTACAGAAATCGGGCAGATTTATGAGATAACGGCTGACTTACGTACACAAGTTACGGCTGACTTATACATCGGCGGTTTGATTTCTGTAAAATTTGGCTGAGTTGTAGTTAAGACACGACTGAGTTATGTTTCCACGGCTGAGTTAGTGAACATCGACTGGTTGAGTTACTGAATTTACGGCCGACTTATGAGATGTTGTTACGGCTGAGTTATATGTAATCAGTCGTCGTTGGATGGTTTAATAGTAAACTCAGCTTATTTACGGCTGACTTATTAGCGAAAGATTAATTACTAGAATATCATTTGTTTGACGGCTGATTTATTTCACGATATGGCTTACTTAAGATTTTTCATCCTAATTACAGCTGATTTATTAGCGAAAGATTAGTTACTGAAATAGCATCCACGTTTCGGCTGACTTGCATTGTACATGAGGGCTAATTTAATTAGGCTGAGTTATATATTCGTTTGGCGGCTGACTAACCGATGTTCCATGTCATCCGCCATGTCATCACTAATATTACAACAATAAAATAAGGGTCTATGTTATTCTTCATTCTTCATCTTCTTTATCTATCTTCTTCAACTTATTATTTATCTTTCTCTGAGATCTTATGGTTCTGGTAATTATTTTTTCCTCAACTGGGTCTGGAAACATAGATTTTTTAAAATTGAAAATCTGAGACAGATCTACTACAGTCGTCGTCGTTTTCGATGATGATCGGTTAAAGAAGAAGCTTCCTCTCCTC
>NC_027754.1:12425919-12431036 GCF_000695525.1 Brassica oleracea var. oleracea
GGTATGTTTGAGGTATTGCTGATTTATATAAACGATACGGCTGAGTTATCTAAACATTTTTTTGATTTTAGGGTTTGTTTGAGGTATGGCTGAGTTATTTAAACGACACGGCTTAGATATATAAACGACACGGCTGAGTAGTGTAAACATAGCATAAATCAAACACACAATACATGGGTGAGTTATGTTTTTTACATAGAATAGAAAACAAAAAATACAGGTTTTCTGCACCATTCCGGTATTCGTCCATGTATCCAAGCTTCAATGAACTCCTCTGTGTCGTCTCTGCCGAATCTGTCACTTCCTTACATCTCCTTCATTTTCTTTTTGTTCAATTTTCTCTCATTCAGACCTTTCAATTTTCTTTCATTCAGACCTGAAAAAAAAAATTAGATTATCCAAATATGGATATGAAATCACAAACAAACTTAATTAAATACATCCCACAATTACCGATCTGGGTATTTTTTGGAATGTATTTGTCCTTTCTCCTCGGAATGCACACTTCTTATAACAAGGTTTTCTGAAATTGGCGAGAAGTAACTCAGCCACAACTGCATATATAAACCAGCCGTAAAAGAAAAGTAACTCAGCCACAACATAAATTAAAATTCAGCCACAAAGTCGAAAAACGCAGCAGAGAAGATGATTTCGGGAGATTACAACGAAAAATATTTCGTAAAAACGATCGGAGACGACGATTTCGGGGAAGACGATATCGGAGAAGATAAGACAGAGAGTTAGTTCGAGGAAGACGGAGTAAACACAATGTTGATGACGATTTCAGGGAAGAGGCGGTTAGGGTTCCTTTAGTTCTTCGACGAAGTTGTGCTGTGTTGTTGTGTTTTTTTTTCAATGTTATGTAATTAAAGAGATGATTGATTGTTTTTTATTACTGATGTGGATACTTAATTAGTGATGTGGATTTAATGTTTAAAAATAATTTCAATTAAAAAAAACTAACCAAAGACCTTTATTATCATTTACTAGGAATATCCAAACGCTCTAATAATTTTTAAAAGATGTATAATACTTTAGTAATAAACCAACTTTTCTTATACATTCTAGTAATTTTCTACTTTACTCTCCAACAAATATAATAGCACAAGAAAGAAAACAAATACCATGGCTTCCTCAAGGAATCAAAATTTTATTTTTATGCTAATTTCATTTCTGATCATTCTCGCAACTACGTCATTTGCTTTCTGCGCTCTTCTCAGCAAAACATGTTGAGATTGTCAACAAACTTGTAACGCGTGCGACATTGATTGTGCATTGCATGAACAAAGAAGAAGATAAGGGAGTGATTTCACTTGGACCTGGAGATAGTTTTGATTTCAGATTTCGTGTTAACCTTCGCAAAACAACAGTATACACATGTAGCTTTGCTTGGCCTGGAAATACAGCGACATTCGATATTTTAAGAGCTGATAGAGATGATAATCCACAAAGCAAAGTTGGAGTCTGCAGTGAATGTATTTGGAGCATACACGAGCCAGCACCATGTAGGTATAGACGGGATGGAGGCCAGCCTAACTGGTTTCCATGGGCTTCTTAAATTATGTTGTTTTTATGTTGAACTTTATTCTACGACAATTTTAAATGAATAAATTAAAATATATAGTGTTTTGATATCATTTTTCCATATATATTCACTCTTTATTTTGCGTTAACATATATATATATATATATATGAAATATCCCAACTAGAAATTATAATCTTTTAGTTCCATGTCATTCTAGGTATAAAAACAATAATTCAAATAGCGGTGAGACACTCAGAAAATGCAAAGTATTCGTCCAGATATTTAAAATTATATTTGAAAATAAGATATATTATCCTATATATTAATTGAGAAGTCGCTTAATTGGATTTTGCTTATATGTCATTCATAGGTGAAGTTTAGAGTTAATTCTCTTAATTTGATTTGGTTGTTGGTATTTGAATTTTTCATTTATTTAATTTAAGTTTTAAAAAGAAAATTAATCCTAGAATTATCTGTTCTAATCTATATTACCAAAGAAATAATTAAACATTTAAAAGATAGATGAATTAACATAATTTATTTATAGAAACAATTAAATATCATATATTACATTATATTAATATAGAATATATACATATAAAACATGTGATATTATTTCAATAACTTTATAAAACGATTTGAAACATATTTCTATTAATAGTGGATACAATAAATCATTGATTACAGAAAACAAATTAACCTCAACCTAATAAATTTCTTATAGTCACTCACGATATCTATATATATCTTCTAAAATTTTGTCCAATAAATGTAAAACAGTCAAATATAAAATTCTAAAAAACATCAGCCATTTTTCTATGACAAATGTTGATAGTATAGTTGAGATATCATTTTCAAAAATGATTAAAATTTTCTTTATATTTAAAAACATAAATTATATGGTAATTATTTTAAAATAATATTAATAAATGAAAAGTTTATTATAATATAAAATTGAAAAATGGAACATTATATAAATACAAGACAAGAGTTAATACTCCCTTAATATAATTCTTGTAGCTTTTATTATAATAAAATTATATGATAAATCTTATAAAATAATATTAATCATTGAATTTTTTTTATTATAATATATAATAAAAAATGGAAATAATATATTAATACGGTACTAGTTTTAAGACTCTATTGATATTGTTTTGATTATAAAGAAATTCACATGCTTTTTTAATAGGAAAAAATGATACATAAATAAAACACCAGTGAAGAATAATAAAACTTATTTTTTGTATTCTTGGTTGTATTCTTAGTTATTTTATACTATTACGTATTTATTATTTTATTTTTTTGGCAAAATACATGTGTTTTACGTATTACAATGAAGGTTAACTAATTAGTTTCACATGTTGGTATAACATGAAGACAAACTGAATAAGGAATATCAATATAGATGATAAGTTCTAAAATTGATAAGGTCAAAGATGGAAAATATAATATAAATTGATTTTAAAAGAAATTTATTTACAAAATAATGACATGTATTTTTGTGGTATAACAAAGGCCCTTTAAAAAAACAAAAGGTATAACAAACTTTTACAATATATGATGACAAAGTGTTTTTTTTATAAAAATAGAATCATGTTATTTTGATATGTATTAAACTTTTACAATGTATAATAAAATTACTGAATTGCACATTAATTAATATTAAGTATATATGTATAATATAATGACATCACATTATTTAAAATTTTAGATATTATTTTTCTGATATACAATTAGTTAATCATATTTAATTAAAATAAATATGTATTTAAGGAATTAGTTATAAACTTATAGAATTATCACAATATCTCAGTATTCTGTGAAGATTATGCAATATCAAAACCTTTGATTATCAAACTATTTAAAGTCAGAAGGCTATTTTTAATAGTTGTGATTAATATTTAAAACTATAAAATTATAAATATAATATATAATTTTCATATAATATTTATACCCGCGAAATCTCGGACAACCACCTAGAAATCAATTAGATGCAAAATTTTGATTTACTATTTGTATATTCAATATTGACAGCGCAAGCAAACTGTTAGCAATGTAGCATTTACCTCTATGCATGCCAATCCATAAGGGCTTTTAGTGGGTATACTATTATTAACTCAATAAATATTGACTTGTTGTAAAAAGAATTTAAACACAAATACAGACTGTTATTTTTACCAACCGTTATACTGTGTACTAACCATTTTTTTATGATTGCTCTTCTTTATTTTTTATCTTTTTCAGATCTCTTAGAAACACAAAGAGTTATAAGAACAACATTTTTTTATTAGCTTTAAAAACTACTCAAAACTAAAGCTCTCAATATGTTTCACTTAGATCATATGGAACACCTCTCCATTAGACCTATATTTATATGAAAGACAATTCTCTTTTAACATGTGGGATATGGAAAACACAAACCTAACCTAAATAGAAACTTCATTTTCCTATTTCTAGGTTTCCTATATATGTTTATCTTAACATATTAAACATCTAATAATATGTTAAGTTTCCACAAGCTTGGAATTATCCAACATTCACCCCCTTAATTCCAACTTGAATTAGGGAGATCAATTTCTTGAACTCCGATTAAGCTCCTCATTTGCTTGAACATAATCCTTGCTAATGGCTTGGTAAGGATGTCAGCCTTCTGCTCAACACCCGGCACATGCTCCACTTCGATATGCCCGTTCTCCACACACTCACGAATGAAGTGATACTTCTTGAGTACATGCTTACTCCTTCCATGGAAAACTGGATTCTTGGTTAGAGCAATGGCTGATTTGTTGTCGATCCTAAGCTTGACTCTCTCGCCTTCTTTGCTTAGTATCTCACTCAACAATTCCTTGATCCATATAGCTTGCTTCGCTGCTTCTGTTGCTGCCATGAATTTTGCTTCGCATGATGACAATGCAACCGTCTGCTGTTTCTGCGACGTCCAAGTAATCAGTGATGAACCGTAGTAGAATGCATGTCCTGACGTGCTCCTCCCGTCATCGAGATCAATGTTGTGACTGCTGTCACTATAACCAACGACACTCCTTGACCCATCTCTCTTGAAGAACAGACCGTAGTTTGTTGTTCCTTTCACATATCGCAATATGTGTTTGATGGCTTGTCCGTGAGAGTCTCTCGGATTGTGCATGTATCTGCTAAGAACACCTACTGCGTAACACAGGTCGGGTCTTGTGTGAAGCAGATACCTCAAACATCCTATGATTCTTCTGAACTCGGTAGCATCTATCTCTTGCTCATCTTCAGCTTTTGAGATCTTCAAATTCGCCTCCATTGGAATTTGAGTTGCGTTACACGCTTCCATCTTTGTGTCACGCAGGATTCCTTGAGCATACCTCTCTTGTTTTATTCTGATTCTGTCTGCTCCTTGAATCACCTCTATGCCAAGGTAGTACGTTAGCTTACCTAGATCTGACATCTCGAACTTCTTAGACATCTCCTCCTTGAATTGCCTAATCACCTTAAGTGAAGTTCCTGTCACAAATAGATCATCAACGTAGATGGCAATGATCAAGACGTCTCCTCCTTCAGTCTTGCAGTACACTGATGGTTCCTTCGTGCACTTCTCAAATC
>NC_027754.1:12432447-12432686 GCF_000695525.1 Brassica oleracea var. oleracea
GGACCACACAAATCTCCATGCAATAACTCTAATGGCTTTGTCGCACGAAACATGGCTTTGGTCGGGAATGACTGTCTGATCTGCTTCCCTGCGAGACATACGTCACACACGCTTTCTTCGTGTCTTACACACGGCATTCCTATGACCATCTCCTTCCTTACCATGTTATTCATCACTCCATAGCTTATATGTCCTAGCCTAGCATGCCACCTCCATGTAGCATCTACGTCCCTGACATG
>NC_027754.1:12432941-12435608 GCF_000695525.1 Brassica oleracea var. oleracea
AATGTCAACACACGATCCATCACCAAACTTCACCTTCCCTTTGGTGTTGAGCTTCAAACTCGAAAAGAACTCCTTTTTCCCTGTCATGTGATTGCTCGCTCCATTATCCAAATACCAGACACTTGCACTGCCTTTGTCAATATCAAGATTCTTCGGAATCACCATATCTTCGTTCAAAAACACCACCTCGTGTACATAGAGTGCATCAGCCTCTTCTGCCTCGTTTAGGTTGGTTTCTTGATTCTTCTCTGTCTTTTCGGGACAGACAGTTGCGTAGTGACCAGGCTTGTCACATCTCCAACATATCAGTTTTGAACGATTCTTCTTCGAGTTGATATCTTTGGTGTGTGACGCATGGTTTTGGTTGTGTGACCTACCTCGTCCTCTGCCTCTACCGTTCCGTCCTCTTCCTCTACCACGGGAATTCTCATAGCCCCTCTGACTATGCTCTTCATTGTTCGAAAACATCAGTTTCCCTTGGTCTTCTTTCTGAGTTTCTTCTCCTACACGCTCCTCGTACGCCTTAAGCCTTCCAACTATGTCTTCAAACCCCGTCGAGTTGAGATCTAGGACTTGCTCAAGTGATGCTACGATCTGGATATACTTGTGTCTTGGAAGACCCTTCAAGAACTTCTTGACCATCTTGGATTCTTCTATGTTTTCTCCCAACGAGGTTGCTTTGGATGATAGGCCCGATATCTTCCCCGCGAAGTCATCGACCGTATCTGCATCATCCATCTTCAAACTATCAAGGATGATCTTGAAGATGTGAGCTCTGCCAGTACACGATCAGCAACGTTTTCTACCTGGTTATGTGCTCTTGGTACAAGGATGATCTTGAAGATGTGAGCTCTGCCAGTACACGATCAGCAACGTTTTCTACCTGGTTATGTGCTCTTGGTACAAGGATGATCTTGAAGATGTGAGCTCTGCCAGTACACGATCAGCAACGTTTTCTACCTGGTTATGTGCTCTTGGTACAAGGATGATCTTGAAGATGTGAGCTCTGCCAGTACACGATCAGCAACGTTTTCTACCTGGTTATGTGCTCTTGGTACAAGGATGATCTTGAAGATGTGAGCTCTGCCAGTACACGATCAGCAACGTTTTCTACCTGGTTATGTGCTCTACTATCAAGGATGATCTTGAAGATGTGAGCTCTGCCAGTACACGATCAGCAACGTTTTCTACCTGGTTATGTGCTCTTGGTACAAGGATGATCTTGAAGATGTGAGCTCTGCCAGTACTATAGAAAATCTTGGCCAAGAATTAAGATCCTTGATCATGAAATGTCATCCTTGCAGTATGTGCCAAAGTGCCGCCATGGGGTGTGTTGAAACAAATTCTCCAATGACTAAATAAGAGCATCTAATTTTGAACGTAACGGGGACAATCATCTCTATTTGTTTCTCAACCCTAGGAGTTTTTCATTTCCAAATTTATCTAGCCACACCTAACCACATCCACTATAATGTGATCCATCTACCAAACATATACTCTGCAAACATAAGGCTTGTGTGTTATGTGTTTGGTTTGGTGGCTGTGCATTATCTGAGGTCTTCGAGTTTACATCCAACCAAGCATGACATTCACTTTGAGCATGTCTAATTAGCTCCAACAGATCTTGTGTAATTCCAACAGTTTGTCATTCCTTGATTTCCAGTGATATCCAATTATCCATGGGTATGAGTCTCTTTCTAATGGATCTTATATTGCATTTATTATCCTGAACAAATAATCCAAATTAGAATACACGCTAGATACTGGAAAAATGTTTGGACATGAAGTGTCGAAGCAAGGGCCCAAGTTTGTAGAGCGGGTGGAAATACAAAATCAAATAATTTTTTGATTCATCCGCTTTTCTACATTTTGGGCAATGGTTATCACATCCCTTATGATGACATTTTATATTTCCCATTATAGCTAGACAACCTCAAGCCATCTGCGAAATTAGGTGACATTTTGGGGAGCATTGATTATCCAAGCGAAGGCTTTTAGCTTTGTGATATGTTGGGGTCAAAATCGGTCATGACGGAATCAATGTCTGAAAGTCCATAAAAATCGGCATGACCATTTTTACGAAAAATAAATCTTAGAAAAAGATCTATTTTTACGAAGAACCTTGCGGAGAAAACACATTCACGAAAAATCGGAGAAAGACGCGAACAAGGTTGCCGCGTAGCAACCAGCGCAATAGCTGGTCGCTACGTAGCGTGCTCGGTCGCAACGTAGCGTGTTCGGTCGCTACGTAGCATGCTCGGTCGCTACGTAGCATGCTCGGTCGCTACGTAGCGTGTTCGGTCGCTACGTAGCGTGCTCGGTCGCTACGTAGCGTGCTCGGTCGCTACGTAGCGTGCTCGGTCGCTACGTAGCGTGCTCGGTCGCTACGTAGCGTGCTCGGTCGCTACGTAGCGTGCTCGGTCGCTACGTAGCGTGCTCGGTCGCTACGTAGCGTGCTCGGTCGCTACGTAGCGTGCTCGGTCGCTACGTAGCGTGCTCGGTCGCTACGTAGCGTGCTCGGTCGCTACGTAGCGTGCTCGGTCGATACGTAGCATTCTCGGTCGCTACGTAGCGACCGAGCTCTCCCCGAAGCTCGGTCGCTACGTAGCGATCGAGCACACACACGACTCGGTCGCTACGTAGCGACCGTGCTTTCTTAAAAATCGA
>NC_027754.1:12436899-12437453 GCF_000695525.1 Brassica oleracea var. oleracea
GAAGCGCAACAAATCGATTACACAGCTCGGTCGCTACGTAGCGACCGAGCCCGCACACAGCTTGGTCGCGACGTAGCGACCGAGCTCCAGCCAAGCTCGGTCGCTACGTAGCGACCGAGCCCGCACACAGCTTGGTCGCGACGTAGCGACCGAGCTCAAGCCAACTCTCCACTCGCTATGTAGCGACCTGTCAGGCTTCAAAAAGCCCATCCTTTGTGTTCTCTTTTGAATCCCGATCGAAACGCTTTTCGTTTCGTCTCAATCGGAGTTTCCGTTGAGATTTTACGACGAAAACAAGTAGGACTCTTCTTGGCTTACTTCCAATCACTACGTAGCGACCTGTCAGGCTTCAAAAAGCCCATCCTTTGTGTTCTCTTTTGAATCCCGATCGAAACGCTTTTCGTTTCGTCTCAATCAGAGTTTACGTGGAGATTTTACGGCGAAAACAAGTAAGACTCGTCTAAACTTCTTCGCTTGCTCCTACTCGGACTTACCTCCATCTTTGTATTCTCCTCCAAATCTCGATCGAAACGTCTCTTGTTTCGTCTCGATTG
>NC_027754.1:12441555-12442882 GCF_000695525.1 Brassica oleracea var. oleracea
ATCTCTTGGTTCACTCTTGAACTACGTTCGGCTTGATCCTCGAAAGGGGTACGTAGGCAGCCTTTCATAAGGTTCAGTCTGAAATCAATCAAAAACCTTTTCTGTATTTTCTTCGTCTTTTGTTATCGAGCTGCGAGTCAACTAGGTTTGAGCTTTTAGGCCGCTAGAACTAGGTAACTCGCTGACAGCCTTTGCGGCCAAAGCTTTTATGATCTCTTGTAATGATCGCAATGCTCTCACGCGGACTCGAAATAAGATCTACTGTTTTCTCTAAACTCGTTTGTTATCTTTTCATGATTTCCGCATATATTTGGTCACTTGCCGTTGGCTCTCGCAGAGATCCGGGACCTCTGAGAAATTAGGCTTTTCCTAGTTTCCTAATTTAAACGTAAATCGACAGTGCGAATTTTGGTTCCCACATGATACATGGCTCAAATACCATAACTTCAGAAATCTGAGAGAGGAAATTCCTTTCAGCCCAATATCTAAATTTTACTGTATACGACCCACTTTTCATATGGTCCTTAATATATTTGTCATTTCTATTGGATTGGGTTACAGCCAAACTCCGAATAAGCAATATATCCTCTTGATTCACCAATTGTTTTAATATTTTGACATTCCACATTTTTGGCAAACTATGGATAAACTCAACCGCTGTCATGCGTGGATGAACCACTAGTACAGCCGGTCTAGCTGGCCTAGCAGGAATCTTAGGGATCCAAGGGTCTTCCCAAACTGGCATCTGGTAACCCAAATGTACCATATGTCTGATCCCCAATGTCAATAGAAGCCTTGCTGCCATCAGGCTCGTCCAGACGTAAGAAGATGGTTCAGATTATGTTGCTCGCAAAGGCCATAGATGATGATACCTCCCGCTGAGAAATTTCGCAAGAAGAGAATTTAGGTAGTGTATCAATTTCCACAGTTATTTTACCTATAAAACTATATTAAATTCATGAATTAATTTGAATCCAATACCCGCTTCATCATTTGGATTGAAAATTTTATCTCACATTGCCAAGTGCATTCCTCGTTTCACTACAAGAAAACAGGGGGATTCTGATGGCCGAAATCGTCGGTAATTCGTCGGAATCGGTCTATTCCGACGAATTTCCGACGAACCCGTCCGTCGGTATCGTTTCGTCGGAAAAAAAAAATTCGTCGGAATTTCGTCAGAAATTCCGACGACTTTCTGACGAATACCAAGAAACGTCATTCTGACGAACTTCCGACGATATTACGATGCGGCTACACGAGACCAGAGTTCATCGGAAAACTACAATTCCGACGAACGTGGTTCCTCGGTTTATTCCGACGAACTGTA
>NC_027754.1:12448828-12453287 GCF_000695525.1 Brassica oleracea var. oleracea
GTGTCCTGATAACGAGGTTTCCCACAAAATTTGCATATATTCCGTGTCTCATCCGCTCTCTAGTAGATCATGCAGTTGTCAATACATACATCTATCACTTCATACGGTAGTTGAAGACCTGCAACAAGTTTCTGAACCTCGTAGTATGAACCCGGTGCAAGGTTATCCTCAGGTAGAATACCTTTGACAAAATCAGTAATCGCATCCATACATTCTTCAGCCAAATTATAGTCTGTCTTAATACCCATTAATCTAGTTGCAGATGATAAGACTGAATGACCATCTCTACAATTTTGATACAAAGGTTGTTTTCCTGCATCCAACATGTCAAAAAATCTCCTAGACTCGGGGTTTGGTTCTTCCCCTCTATAATGATCATGTACCATCTGCTCAGTACCTACACCATAATCTATATCCGTTCTAGATTCTTCTAACCTAATATCAGGCTGAGGTTCACTAACAGGCTGAGGTTCGCTAGTACTACCATATTCATAACCAGTTTCCCCATGAAGGTACCAAACTTTATAATTACGTGAAAACCCTTTCATATACAAATGAGTCCAAACATCAAATTCTTTTATAACCTTTTTATTATTGCAAGAAGAGCAGGGACATCTTAACATACCACTTTTTGCATCCGGTTGCTGTTGAACAAGCCTCATGAATTCTCCAATCCCTTGAACGTATTCTTCCGTAAGCAAATTGGTGTTCGGATCCAAATGAGGTTTATCCATCCACGAACGATAATAAACTTCTGAAGACATGATTTTCACGGAATTGTTATGACTAAAGAGAATGAAGAGAGAATGAAGTGTGAATGAGTTGAATGAAGAGGGGTTATATTTAAAGGAAATTGCTTACGGACCTCCGACGACTTTCCGACGGAATTCCGACGGATGTAAAGCAGTCCGTCGGAATTCCGTCGGAATTGTCCAATCTCAAACGGCTATACAACGGTCATATATATTTGTCGGCAACGGTCACATAGTTCGTCGGAATTCCGTCGGTATTTTCCGACGGAATTCCGACGACTTTGCTCTTAATCGGAATGTCGTCGGAAATTCGTCGGAATATACCGACGAACTTCCGACGACTACAACGGTTACATTTTTTATCGGAATGTCGTCGAAAACTCGTCGGAAAATTCCGACGAACCAAATTTGGTCGGAATTCCGTCGGAAATGGCCGACGGAATTCCGACGACTTAATTTTTTTGTATTTGGTCGGAAATTTGTCAGTATTCCGTCACAAATTTCCGACGACCTTGGTGTCCGTCGGAACCTCCGTCGGAATTCGGTGTGTTTTCTTGTAGTGTTTAGGTGGATTTGTGCTCCACCAGAAGCGTGCAATCTCACTTGCTAATTTTTCATAGATTTCCACGAGAAGCAGAAAGATTGACATAACATAAGTTGGTAGCACTAAAGCTATAGCCTTAATAAGAATTCTCTTTCCACCATTTGTCAGACACCAAGCCGACCATCCACTGATTTTATAGCTCACATTGCACAATCTGATAGGTTGAAATTGGCCATGTCAGTAGGTTTATCTTTTTCGGAATGAGACAAATGTTTGTATTATTCATTCCCTGCACAATGATATCTTTGAATAAAATTTTGTTAACCATACGAGTCAAATCTCCCTTCATCATTTCTCAAGATTTCTAGTAAAATAGGGCGATCATGTCATCTTGTCCAGGAGCTTTTTCTAGATGCATAACAAAAGTGCAAGCTTTACCTTTCATTTCATAACCGGAGCTATTAGGTATTGGTTTGTTTCATCTGTGATCATCAAAGAGATATTTCCCGAGGCTTCATCTATCTCTCTTGGTGTTGACGTATCAAAAATATTTCAGAAATAACTAGTAGCAATGGCTACCAATCCTCTTCATCTTCTACCATATTCCCTAAATTGTCCATCAACCGAGTAATTCGATTCCTTGCCTGCCTTTGCTTCGTCAGATTGTGCAAGAATTTTGAATTTATATCCCCTTCTCTTGGCCATAGAATCCGGATTTTTTGTATCCGGAATATTTCCTCCGCCTTAAGAGCTTCAAAAAGTTCTTTTAAAGCTGCTGAGAGCTCTTCTGTTGTCATATTATCATCCGCATACATAAGGTCAACGTTTTTCTTTCAGCTCCCCCACTTTTTTTTTCTGAGTTTAAATTATTTTATCTTCTCCTTTGACTTAGAGCTTTTTGGCATCGCACAATATAAGAAATGATATTTGCATCCGTTGGTAGATCAGAAGTTCAATCCATCTTAAATTACTTGTTGTATTTCCTCACTATCCAACCATCTTTTGGCAAATTTAAACTTATTCTTACTCTAAAAGGTTTCAAAAGGATATTTGCAAGAACCGGACGGTGATCCGAGCCCCACAAGCGAAAGTAGTTAACTGATGAATGAAAAAACTTTTCATGCCAATTTTCATTTCCTAATGCACGGTCGTGACGAGATCTTACAGTCGATTGTCCTCTTTTACCGACCCATGACATTAAATTGCCAAAACATGGAAATTCTAGCATTCCACAATCGGCTATCATTTGTTTGAATGGTAGGAAAGAGCTGACAAATCGTCTTCTACCACCTTCTTTTTCATTATGACCTATTATTTTAAAGTCACCAATCATGAACAAAGGCCCATCTTTTATTGTGGAGAAAAGCGTAAGGCATTTCCATACAAAATCTATATGCACTACGATAGAGTCACCATAAAAGAATGTCATATAGACTTTTATTCCATAAATGATTGCAGAAACATCAATCACTCGGTTATTTAAATATAAAACATCGACTTGAAAATCATCCAAACAAAGCTAAACCTCCACTTTGGCCAAGTGGCTCAATGGTACACAACTTATCAAAACCTAAGTCAGCATGAATGTCTTGCAACATTAGCTTTCTATTCTTCATGTTAGAAACGAACAAGATTCTTGGGAGATGCTTCTCACACATCTTTGTGAGGCGTCAAACTGTGAGGTCGTTCATGTCGCTGGACAGTTCCAACTGAGTGTCTTCATAGATAATCCACTAAACCATTCCTTTGTTGCTTTGATCTGTTCTTCTGGTTTCTCCTATTCATCCCATTAGATGAACCCCCTGTTGATGTTACCGTTGCATTTAGATGAAGCCGGGTTGAAGCAGGACGGAGTAGCTCTTGTTGTTGGTGTGAATATTTAGTAGGAAACAAGGCTCAAGAAACATTTCTAGGCTTTGAGGCTGACTCTGTTAACGCTTTATCTGCATTATGTTGATCAAAAATCACAATGGTGGTAGATACCTCAGCATTTGGCTCATGCATCTCCATGTGCATTATTATCTTCCTCTTCCATTGGGTGATAAGTTTGTAACCCATCCCCTAAGAGCTCATCATCTTCCATTACCATAAAATCATTACCATTTGCATCTGCCATTGTGTCATCAAATAGATGATCATCCTCAACCAACGCCACAATAACAAGTGCACCACTTGGTGCCTCATGTGTCTGCCTACTCCCAAAGATGCCATGGACACGAAACGTAACATTGGCATATACTCCTAAGGAGCTATGATGTACATCGTCCATGTTTCCTACTATGATGGGTCGTTGATTGCCATCAGAAAGAGAAGGTGTTCATGTTGCTACTGATGATGAAGGCGCTTGAATGTCAAGTATTTTTAAAGCCTTTTTAGTTTCTCAAGCCAAATTGGAGCTGACTTATGATCAGGCTGCTTTCCCATCAGAGACTTGCTAGTATTGTAGTGTTGATTTCAATCATTACCACAAAAAGTTTAATGGTTAAAACGAGTCGGCTTGCTCTCCATTTCTGGCTTAAAGCTGCGTTGAGAGTGTGAAGTTCTCATCACTTGAGAGTTCCTATGGTAACGATTCTCATGCCTATGATAATCCAATTGAGGATGATCATTATGACACTTTTCCGAATGAAAGAGCTTGTCATGACCATCTTTCTGAATCCCAATCTTATTCGAGGATGAAACTCCCACTGATCTTGGTACATCTCTGATTGAAGGCTAAATCCTCTGCATAGTATCGGACAGTTACTTACGCGTGAAAACAATATCTTTAGATGACTCAGCTTTAAGATTAGAAACTTTCTTCTCACAATGTACTACTTAATTAGTGATTAAGGCACAATATAAGTATTGTTTAAAAAGCATTTCATACTTTATTTCACCATCTTTAGACTTTTTATTCCTGGAAAAATGTAAAGGTTTATGATATTACGTGTATACGCACACCAATTAACCTAATGCGCACACTACCACAATCGAATGGTATGTCGATGTAGCACTTTAGGATCGAATCCACAGAGACCAACGATTACACTTTATCTTTATGGGATCAATACTTAGCTAAAACAATATGGGGGTTTTAAGATTTGAGGGTTTCGTGAGAAACAAGTAACAAGATTAATTAAAGTATTCAGATAACTAAAATGCTAGCCTAGGGTGGTTTGAT
>NC_027754.1:12457959-12458153 GCF_000695525.1 Brassica oleracea var. oleracea
GGATCATGCTCACGCTGAGGCGACCATTCCTCCGATCGACGGGAAGATCCAGGGATTCTGGGATCCCATCCCGGTTTCCCCTGATACCGTAGAAACTACAGCCGATTTTGCTGGCGATGATAAGGAATTGAACTTTCCCGCAGATGTATTCGGGGCTTCCTTGTCCGGGAGTTTTAACTTTGACCTGTGAGTGT
>NC_027754.1:12458221-12459386 GCF_000695525.1 Brassica oleracea var. oleracea
CTATTTTGGCCGTTTTTGTCGGGACTGGCCGTTGGTGGCTTTGAACCCCTACCGCTATGCGGTTTAAATAATGGATGTCTGTTTGGGTTACTTTGTTAAGAGTGGGTTTGAAGTGAACATGAGTTGTCGTCTCATATTTATCTTCGTTGAGGCGTTCAATCTGTTAGTTCGTTCGAGAAGTGAGTTTTCGTAAAAATTATTTACGATTTTTCGGGAACGTTGAGTTATGAACGAAGAGGCATCTTTTAGGAATCTCGTATCGTTTAGATATCATGTCTTTGAGATGTTTGGTTGGGCGACTTCTGTGAGTGCCGCGGCTTCGTCGGGAGCCTTTGGAAGACGCAGGAAGATGACTACGTTTTCGAGAGGGAGATGGAGTTAATGAAGGGTGGCATGAAGGATCATGCTCACGCTGAGGAGGTTCTCGGCTTATATGACTTGTATGGTATGAATCGAGCATATTCCCTTAGACAATTTTTAAGCCAACCTGGAAGTGCTAACCAAAATTTCGGATTTTTTTTTGTAGCGCGCTTTCGTTCTTGTGTTGGACGTTTGAAGATCAAAAGAGTGATCAGGTTGCGTTTGTTTAAGACGGCTGATGTGTTCGTCGGGGCCAATCGACGAACGGAGTGTAAGATTTGTAGTGGTCGCGTTCTGACAATTTGTTCATATCCTCTCGATTTTTAACTTGGCGACATCTCGCAGTTATTTCGAAGACTATACGTATATTGCTGAAGTGAGATTGTTTTGAGATTTTGTCTTATAAAGAGCGACGAATATTTCGTAAAAACATTTTGAAATCTTGATAGAATTCGATTACAATAACGCGTCTTTTCCTATGTGGGAGTATACGAGTATACGCACCCACTCCCCCCCTTTTTGGAGAGGGGGATAGCTGAACTCGTCCTTCGACGAGCTGCCTACGTACCCCTTTCGAGGATCAAGCCATCTCGTAGTTTTGTTTTATGCCGCGAGCATTTTTACTCGGCGGTTGTCGCCGTGCTGACCGCCTTGATCGAGATGATCGTGGCAGGGTCAGTGTTCTCTTCCGGATGTTCCGGTTGAATTGTAGTGTCGGCTCTGGCCTCATGTTGAGTTTCGACGCCCAAAGCGTCTGCGTCGGCAGACGATGTGAAATCGTCTTTTCTCGAAACGTTGTTGGTCA
>NC_027754.1:12459589-12460189 GCF_000695525.1 Brassica oleracea var. oleracea
CCACGTTGTAGATGGCAGGATGATCGACTATCGCGAACTCTACGATTTTTGTGACCTCCTTGGCCATGACAGGTAGCTGAATTGATCCGAGGGTCATCGATACTTCGCCAGAAAAGCCTGTGAGCGGTTTTGGAGTTGGAGTTACTTCTCCGAGTTCAATGCTCATCCGATTGAGAGTGTCGCAGAAGATTACATTTCTCCGTGTCAATTAGTACTCTTCCCGACTTCCAGATCTCGTATGATCAGGTCTATGACGAGCGGATCGCAGTGAGGCTGATCAATCCCGCTGGCTTCCTCCTTTGTGAAGGTGATTGAGCAGTTCTAATCATCTTTGGTAGGAGACCATGTAGGCCAGTTTGCGCTTGAGTCCGCCTTCCGCTGGTAAGCCTTGATGGCGGAGACCGTATCGTTGCAGAATTGCGATCCTCCGATGATCATGTTGACTCTACGACGATTGTTATCGTTCCCTTTGTCGTCTGGCCTCCTACCGCGTTTATCCCCGGATTGGTTTCTTTGGGGAGATCTCTCTGCGGGAAGATTTTTGTCCAGCTTCGGGGGGCGATCGGTCTCGAGGATGAGATCTTTCACGCTGGTTACTTC
>NC_027754.1:12460357-12460740 GCF_000695525.1 Brassica oleracea var. oleracea
GACATACTTGTCGTTACGAGGGTTCTTCTTCCTTGTTTTTGGGTCTACATCTTTCGAGGACGATCTCGCCAACTTATGCTTCTGCGATAAGATTTTCGTTTCTTCCTCCATCATGATGTAGTCTGTCACCTTGTGGAGGGCGTCGAGGATCGTCCGCGGTTTTTCGAGGGATGTCCATTTTCTGAATTTCGACTTGTACCAGAGCGCCTTTCTGAGCGTGTCGATGGCCACCTTGTCGCTTATCCCGCTGACCCTGGACATCACCAACTTGAACCGGCTGATAAACTCGCGGAGGGGTTCCTCTTCCCTCTGGGACAGACTCCAGAGATCGACATCGGAAGTTTCTCTATCTATGAACATAGAGTATTGCTTGAGAAATTCCG
>NC_027754.1:12460981-12461301 GCF_000695525.1 Brassica oleracea var. oleracea
CTCGGATCGGTCGTACCATCATACTTCGGTACTTTGATTTTTCCTGGATCGGATACCCTCGTATTTGAGATGCGAGCGGTGAAAGGGGTCTTCCAAGCCCCTTCCAGCAGTCTGTCGATCTCGGGGGCCGCGCTCGTAGCATGATAGATTTGAGATTTTACGGCTCTTACTTCTACCGCTGTCTTGGTGATATAGTCGCGAAGATCGCGTATAACCGACGTCTCGTCAACAGGTTTCCGCGCTTGTGGCTTGTCGGCGTTTACTGCGAGTGACCTCGGTTTGTTTTTCAGCCAGCTCTTCCTGTTCGTTCCAATAGAGGA
>NC_027754.1:12461448-12461816 GCF_000695525.1 Brassica oleracea var. oleracea
TTGTCCTCTGAAGCCTTCGCGGGAGGCGGAGGGCGTTCGGAGTTTCCCCTTTCGACGGGAGACTTCTCACTAGGGTTTTGACTCGAAGGTCGTTCCTGGGCGGCTCCAGGCCTGTTGAGTGGGGTCGCAAAGTCTCGACTTTTCCCACGGACTTTAGTGGTTACACGGGGGTGGATTGCTCGAGTCCTTGCCGTTAAAGTTTCAACTTGTTTGGTCAAGGTGCTCACGAGCTTATCCTGTTCTTCCGACCTTTTTTCGTAGGTGGCGAACGTCTTTTGGAACTCCTCGAGCGTCGCGGCGTTGGCTGGTGCTTTGGCCGTGGATACGTTCGCTGCGGGAGTGTGGAGATCAGTGCCGCTGCCTCCGTT
>NC_027754.1:12464646-12472820 GCF_000695525.1 Brassica oleracea var. oleracea
GGCAAGTTGCCTACTCAGCCATGAACAGAGAAAACACAGAGACAGAGACTGGATAAAACATGTGTAGACAAAATAGAATAAGGGTTCATGGGGTTCTTCTCTATGGTGAGAGAGATGGAGCCTTCTCCCTTTACAAAGTATCAAATCACAAATCTCTCAAAGCTCAAGTCTGGTTCCTTGTGTAAGAAGTAGCGTAGAATAGTCAGGAGAAACAGAAAAAGAAGATATATCAAAGCCACAGGCGGCTGGGATATAAAATATTATGCCGCTGGAACAGGAACTCGGGTTGTTCCGCTGGAACAGGCACTCGGGTTGTTCCGCTCTATCCAGAACAGTCACTCGGGTGCTCCGCTATCCGGAACAGTCATCAAGACTGTTCTGCGGGAAAATCACCAAATTGCATTGTTTTCTGCCTCTTTTGTTCCAGCTGGTGCATCTCTCATCCAATGCAACTCCAGACCTGTAATGACTCGAAAAGGACTAGGAAAACCCGATAAAGACTTGAAAACCAATTTAAAAGCATATATACAAGATGTATAAAACACCATATATCAGTTTACTGATGTCAATATCAACCCATATCTTTCCCACAGTGGCATCAAATTCATGAACGAGACCCAACTTATCTACAACACTGTTAAGATTACCATCAGTCCCAAGGTGTGCAGGAACATCTAGTAGCTCGAGAATGGAATTGTCCAAGGATAATCTTCATCTGCCACAAGTTCCCAACGAACCAAAACGAATGGAAAGGACTCAATTCATGAACTTCATGTAGGTCATCTTCGTTGTAAAAAATAAAATAAATAATCTCCCATTTCTCAATACAGTTGCAGTGATACGCTCATGCATCTTCCAATAATTTGGTATAAACTCGATCAGTTTGACAACGTTCTGTTTAAATGGGTTTAACACTGTGCCGATGAGAGAAAGACGATACTCTTAAATTTTTTCATGATCAGTCTGATCAGCCAAAAGGATTGGCGCGTCGTCATCGTCTTCATAGCAAATACCTTTTCCTTTTCTATCTGTCATATCGAGGCAATTGCTATCCAAATATGTGATGTTTACGTGAACAAGGATTCACTTAACCAGTGAAATTCTAACGAGAAAATTCCACTGTTGGAATGAAAAAATACTCTCGAGTGGTGTAGAACATACGATGATACGCCACAAGATGGACAGAAAGATGGTAAACCGATGAGTTTCAGGATCCACTCTGAATCGGAAAGAAACAAAAACAAAGGACCGAAGGACCGAAGGATTGTCTAATGATCACTCACCGATGAGTGAAAAGGTCAAAGTAGGATCAAAAATTCAAAGGAACTTGTTGATTCCAGGAGCTGCATCGCCATCTAGTCACTAGAGAGAAGCTAGGGTTTTAATTTTGGATGGACCAAAGGTAGGTGATTGATGAGTTTATTTATGTATCAATATTGAAATTATCGTTGAGTTTTTTTTAATTAAGTATGTGATTTTTAATTATTTATACACAGCAACCTTAGATGTTTTATTTAAATCACATCTGTTTACATATTATATATTTATTTAAAGAAATATATATTACAAAGAAATATATATTTACATTTTAAATAAAAAGATACTAAAATATATCATTAAAATGCAATCTTAGAAAAATACTTAAGAACAACTTTTTACATATCTTATTTTGGAAATATTTAAATAATGTGTTAGTCTAGGGTATATATTTAATAATAATTAAGTTAGTTTTAGGTGAAATCAGAGAAAGTTAAATAAATGTAATGGTCCAATTATGCATTTCTAAGTAGATTTTTAATGTTTCTGTTTTAATAGTATAGATTTGTAGAATAAAAAAATATTAAGAAATATAACGACATTATTTTAGAGAAATTCCAGTTTTGACTTCATCACGTATTAGAACTCTAAAATATTTTATTTAAAAATAAAGTTTATAATAGAAAATGAAGTTGTGTTAGAGATGCTTTTAGGCTTAGATTGGTATGACAGATGATAAAACAAAATAAAAATATGCTTTAAAAGCAGTATGTTATATTAATTGTAATGCAATTATCTGATTGGTAATAATAACTTAAAAACTAATTAAAAACAAAGAAAACAAAGAAATCACGTAAAAATTTTCCTAACCATTATAAAACTCCATTACAGAAAGTATTTGGGATTCTAGATAATTATTTTAGCTAACCTTTTTGGTATGACTTTTATAGTGGTTGGAAAAATGTTTACGTGATAATTTGTTCTCTTTTTTTCCATTAGTTCGTTTAGTTATTATTATGTATTTTTAGTATCTTAAATGCTACAGCTTTACCATTCATATAATTGCATTATAATTAATATAGCATATTGTTTGTGCAGCATATTGATTTGGGTGCATATTGTTACTGCTTTATCAACTGTCATACCAATCAATACCTTAATATGATTTTTTGGTTTATGTGGACTCAATCTATTGTGTAATATTAGTGTGCTTGATATGTATTAATTGCAGTCTTATATTTGGATAAAATCTGAATGTACAACTCCTCGATGTTTAGTTGTCAACCGAGGTTGTGATATTTCGAAAGATTGGAGAAATTTATATAAACTCAATGGCTGGAAACATAAATGGTGTGATTTCTATATTCTTACTTTTGTAAATTAGCTTTTTCACTTTTTTTTTTGTAACACATTAGCTTTTTCACTTCATTAACTGGTTTATAGGTTCTTTAGACAAACATGGACCAAATTTATTTCCCTCAAATTGAAGAGATTTCGTGCTAAAGCTATAATGGCGTTTCAGTATTTCATGAGGATGTAGAAGATGAATACTAAGAATATCTTGGCCAAACTAATGAAGATCGTTGGTTTCATCATATAGCTCTTGTTTAATTATTTTTTTCCAAACGTTAGTCGGAAGGATCATGAATCTGAATGTCGAAAGGGTTCAATCATTCATCTTCCGGATGCCAAATATATGAAAGATGAAAGATTGAGTGGTTGAGTGGTTGGATGTCATGCAATTATGAAAATTTGGTTTAATTGACAATGGAAGGATGATATTCAAAGAGTTTACACTGAAATTACTTAGGGTTTTATGTTTGTTTTTATAACAATGGGTTGATACTTCTCCTTCACTTCAGTCCTTTTTATTTTTTCCTAGTCCTCTTTCTTATCTTCACTCCGTAGTACTTTGCCATGTTTAGAAGTCAATGCGATTTTAATGAAAACTAGATTTTGACCCGCGCTTAAAAATGCAGGTTTTTTGGATTATAAAAAAGTTTTATATGAGTTAATGTTTTGATTGTTATAAATTATTATTTCAGATTTTATCTGTATATTTTATCTAACTTTTTCATACGATTTTACAGTTTGTCGGACCTGAAAAATTAAATCCAAAACCAACCCGAAAATACAGGAGCAGTTCGGGTCTGAATCCAGGGCAAAGTACCTATTCAATATATTTTTGGACCGCGAATCTCTGTTCCATTTTGGTCCTATCCGAGACACGATCGGGTACCCAAAGTACCTGGAATGATTTGTGTATATTAGGTATATTTGGTATTTCATATATGTTTTCTGTATTACAGATATTTTTAAGTTTCTGGTTCGGGTTTTTTGGTTATAGTTTGGGGTTATGGATAAATTTCAATTTTATAAAAATATATTTTGGGTTGGTAAAATTTTGGGTGTTTTGGGTTCTCCGGATTAGGTTTACGGGTAAAATTTTGGATCTTTTGAGTATATGAATATTTTTCAAGTATTTGTTTGGATTTCGGATATTTTTGTGTTTCAAGTCTTTTTTGTGTTTTGGGTACATGTGCAGTTCGGGTCTGAGTCTTGGGCAAAGTACCTACTCAACATCTTTTTGGACCGCTAATCTCTGTTCTAGTTTGGGTCCTATCCGAGATTCGATCGGGTACCCAAAGTACCTTGAATGATTTGTGTATATTAGGTATGTTTGGTATTTCATATATGTTTTCGGCATTACAGATATTTTTAAGTTTCTGGTTCGGGTTTTTCGGTTATAGTTTGGGGTTATGGGTAAAATTTCAATTTTAGAAAAATATATTTTGGGTTGGTAAAATTTTGGGTGTTTTGGGTTCCCCGGATCAGGTTTACGGGTAAAATTTTAGATCTTTTGAGTATATGAATATTTTCAGGTAATTGTTTGGATTTCGGGTATTTGTTTTGATTTCGGGTATTTTTGTGTTTCAAGTCTTTTTTTGTGTTTTGGGTACTTCATGTTTTTTTTTTATTCTAATACCCAAACCAATCCAAACCTGTTATGTATTCAAAATCAAATTTATTTTACAGATATTTGAATTATGAGTCCGAACCAATCCAGAACCAAAAAGAACCGACCCTAACTTAAACTATAGATTTTAAAATATTTAGTTATGTCAAACGTTTAGGATCCGAAGAACCCATACCCACATATCCAAACATAAACCCTATGTTTCGAAACATTTTATCTCCTTTGATATAATGTAGAAATATTAAAGGATGTTGGTACTTGGTATAATTAAACTAACATATGAAACATCTGATATATTTTCAATCAAATTTTCAAAAGTCAAGAGTTTAAAATTAATGTTTTAAAAGTCAAGATATCTGATGACAAAAAAAAAAGTCAAGATATCTTGTACATTCGTGTGATTGAAATAATGTGGGTTGCTAAAATATAAATAGATAACAATTGTCGTTATAATAATTGTTGGAAATCGTGGTTATTTATTAAAATGTAATAAGTTTTAAGTTGTTGCTATAATAAAGGCATGTTACGATATTTAGTTTTATATTACAGGTTGAACTAAAAAATGAAAGGGTCCAAACAACTTTGATAGGTAGATTTTTTAGGATTCTTTCTATTTTAATAGTATTGATGAGTAGCCAACTATCTCAGTAACTTTTTAAAACTAGTTTAATATTTAAACACTCTTACATTAATAGTTGTGGCATAAATATAAATAAACCCTTCATGATATCTTTTGATTATATCTACATATAATATTGGAATCGAACGAGAGTCTGAATCCGTCAACTTGATTTTACGAAAGCTCCTCAGCAAAATAGCTTCAATGGTATTTGCCCACAACTTCAAAGAAAGTAATTGAAGAAAGGTATTTGTAATTGTACACCTAACTTCGGTAAAACGAAATATAAAAATTTTCACTAGTTATGTCTTTTTTCTTGCCTTTTGCATATACGCTTCCGAAGCGTAGACTATCCCTACATTCTAAATGTAACAAATGGTGAACGTAAAACTTCGATTTATGTACGATCAGTTCATCTCTTATATATTAAAGCTATTTTTGTTAATTTCAAATACAAAAGATAGGTTTTATTGTCCACCAAAATTGTCTCTTGTAAATATTTATACATAAGAAAACCAAGGTCGTTCAGTAAAAAAAAACAAAAAAGAAGCAAGGCCATCACCAAATATACACGAAATAAAGTAAGAAAGAGAAGAAAGGTGGAACATCATAAAGCAAATGATTGATGGCATATTATTCAACAACAAGGTAAATGATACGATTATAATTATCAAATCATCACTTTTTCTTATTCAAAGTTTTTTTTTTCTAGAACGCTGTGCTTTGATAAGACAAAAAGATAGTGTGTAGGAACCGATTCCTGTCCAATAATTTTGCTTCTTCCCCTCTACAGTTTCTTGTCGTTCAACCTAACGAACGAAAAAGCTGATTCACATGTTTCTGATATAATTTATTTCATAGTGACAATTTCATACAAAGATAATTGGTCTTCTCACCCCTGTCTTGGTATAGCCTATGGTTGGATATGAATCCCTGATCAGGGTTTATAGTAACCTAAAGTATTTTCATATTTTCCACTAAAGATTATTATTAAACTTTTCCCTGTAGTGAAGAAAATCGCTTTAGATAATTGATATCAGATATATTTATATTTAAAAAACAATTTGATATCGGATATAGCTGATCCCTTATATATTAAAAGAGAAGCATTACAACATATTTTTGTATCCACGTGTCATTACCACAATCATTCTGAGAATCCTTAAAAAAATATGTTGGTCCATATAAATATAAAATAAGATTTTTATTAAACTAACCATAAATTAATCATGAATGTTCTTCATTGTTTCCTTAAATAAAAATCACGGAATTACCTAATGTGGCTAAAGTATATATGACAATTAATAATTTTGAATAATAAAGATTTGATAAAAATTAGTCTATTCTCTATCATTTTTTTAAATTTTAACTTATAAAAATAAATTAAACAACCACATTAACTATATAATAAAAATTTAGATTTTTTCGTATATGTTATATCTTGAATTTTTAAAAACTACTATAAATGACTAAAATTGTTAAAAATCTCACATTGAAATTTTTGTGATCCATGGTTTAAAATTTCTGTTATAACAAGATACAAATGATTACGAAATTACATAAGTAGGAAGTATCATTTAATAAATATTATATATGTGTATAATAATATTTTTTTAAACTAAATTATATTCCATATAAAATACATAAGTATTTTAATTTCGAAATGTGCTCTGAATTGTTTTGATAAACTTTTTGAACAAATATTGACAATTTAATATTTAGATTTTAAACTTTGCATTTAATGTTTTTAAAATTATAAATTACGAAAACTATTAAACATCCCACAAATTTTTTATTGTTATCAGTGATTTCAAAATTTTGTTATAAAGAAATACAAATGATCAAAAATAATATGAGTATAAAATATTCTTTAGCAGATATCAATATTAAAAATGTACTATATATCCATGTTAATATCATATAAATTCAATTGTCACTACAAGAAAACGTTTCCGTAACGATGAAACATTACGAGGAAAATCTTTCCTCATAAACTTACAAGTAGTTTACGAGGATGTTACGACGAAACTGAAATTCGTCGTAACGACGACGTAAAATTACAATGAAAACGTTTCGTCGTAAATACCTTGTAAATTTACGACGAAAGTACGTGGCAAACAATCTTCGTCGTAAATTTACGAGGATATTACGACGACACATGTTACCGTTATTCATTGGTGAAAACGTGTATTGAATGCGCTTTGAATTGCCTAATTTCGTTGTAAACTCATTGTAAAACAGATGTAAGAGAGATGTAAAACCCCAGTAAAATATTCCTAGTAAAATCCTTGTTATACTTCACCTACCAAACTCGAATTTTTTTCTATATATATGTCATTTCTCACAACTCACTCTCTCACAACTCAGAAACGAAAACAAAGAAAAAAAAATCTGAGGAAAAAAAAATTTCCCAAAAGAAATTCCCCAAAAAAATCCTAAAAAAAAAAATTCCCCCCAAAAATTCCCAAATTTTTTTTTTAAAAATGGCGGATGGCGGTAATATTTACGAGTTACGGAGTTGGATGTATTCCGATACAGATTCGGAAGGGAGAGTGACGAATGCATTTCTGAGCTGGCTAGAGACTTTCATGTACCAGCCGGGCTCTACACCGCTCACGCAGGAAAGGGGTAAGATGTTATGCCCTTGTCGGAAATGCAAGAATTCAAAATTTGCACATAGTGAAACTATATGGAAGCATTTAGTACACCAGGGATTTACACCACAATATTATATTTGGTATCAACACGGAGAGGGTTATGGTGGAAATGAAGCTAGTAGTAGTAATAATAATTTTGGGGATGCTGGTAATAATGAAGAACCGAATCATTTGCATAATGAATATAATTACCATCAAGAGGAGCATATGGTAGATCATGATAGGGTTCAAGACATGATTACTGATGCATTCTTATAAACAACTACAACAATAGCTGATGGAACTGGAAATGTAGAAGAACCTAATTTGGATGCAAAAAGGTTTTATGAAATGCTAGATGCTGCAAATCAACCAATCTACACTGGTTGTAGAGAAGGTCTCTCTAAATTGTCTCTAGCAGCTGGGATGATGAATATTAAAACGGGTCATAATTTACCTGAAAATTGCATTGATGCATGGGCGGAGTTGTTTAAAGAGAATTTGCCAGAAGACAACGTGTCTGCTGAATCTTATTATGAGATTCAGAAATTGGTTTATAGTCTTGGGTTGCCTTCGGAGATGATTGATGTTTGAATCGACAACTGCATGATCTACTGGAAAAAAGATGACAAGTTAGAAGAGTGTCGATTCTGCAAAAAACCACAATTCAAACCGCAAGGCCGTG
>NC_027754.1:12472872-12474124 GCF_000695525.1 Brassica oleracea var. oleracea
ACACGCAGATTTTGCTACAAATATTCGGAATGTCTATCTTGGGTTATGCACCGATGGATTTAGTCCATTTGGAATGTCTGGTAGACAATATTCTTTGTGGCCAGTCATTCTTACGCCGTACAATCTGCCACCGAAAATATGCATGGAACAAGAATTTCTATTCTTAACCATATTAATCCATGGACCGAAGCATCCAAAACGGTCGCTAGATGTTTTTCTTCAACCATTGATACAAGAGCTAAAGGAGTTGTGGTCAGACGGGGTGAGGGCGTATTATTGTTCGTTGGAAAACAATTTTACGATGCGAGCAGTTCTGCTGTGGACGATAAGTGACTTTCCTGCTTATAGGATGTTGTCTGGTTGGACAACACATGGAAGATTATCTTGTCCATATTGTCTTGGATCGACGGATGCTTTTCAACTGAAGAATGGTAGGAAGAGTTTTTGGTTTGATTGTCACCATCGCTTTCTCCCCATTTCTCATTCGTACAGAAGAAATAAAACATCGTATAGGTACAAAAGAGTTGTCAGAGACAGTCCTCCTCCATATCTCATTGGCCAACAGATCGAAGCGGACATTGATTATTACGGAGCTCAGGAAACAATTAAGTGTGGAGGAAACTGGCATGTTCTTGGAAATATGCATGATGGGTATGGTGTGGCACACAATTGGCATAAGAAGAGTATATTTTGGGAGCTGCCTTACTGGAAGGATCTTCTTTTACGTTACAAGCTGGATGTGATGCATATAGAGAAGAACTTTTTTTACAACATCATGAATACAATACTGAACGTCCCTGTGAAGACAAAAGATAGCAAGAAGTCAAGGATGAACGTACCGGATATTTTCTCAAGAAGTGAGTTACATATCAAGAGCAATGGCAACGTTCCTGTTCCTATCTTTCGGTTGTCATCAGAAGCCAAAACAACTTTGTTTGACTGGGTTGCATCAGAAGTTAATTTCCCTGATGGTTTTGTTTCTAATATGTCAAGATGTGTTGAACGAGGTCAAAAGTTCTCAGGAATGAAGAGCCATGACTGTCATGTGTTTATGCAACGACTACGTCCAATTGCTTTTGTCGAGCTCCTTCCAACAAATGTACATGAAGCAATTGCAGGTAAATATTTTTTTATAATATATGTACATATGTTATGAAATGTTATTAATTGGGTTACTTTAGCAATATACAGCCATCAGAGCATTCTTCAGAGATCTTAGCACACGTACATTCAAGGAAGAAGTCATCGAACA
>NC_027754.1:12474195-12474738 GCF_000695525.1 Brassica oleracea var. oleracea
TCATGGAGCATCTAGTTGTCCACCTCCCGTATGAAGCATTGCTTCGTGGACCTGTTCACAATGGATGGATGTATCCGTTTGAGCTTTCCATGAAACATTTGAAGGGAAAAGCAAGAAATCTTGCAAAGCTCGAAGGTTCAATAGTTGCTGGGAGTTTGATAGCAGAAACATCTAACTTCACATCATACTACTTTGCTCCAACTGTTCGTACAAGAAAAAGAGTTCCTAGAAGATATGATGATGGAGGAGTACCGACATCATATGCAGTTGATGGTGTTCCTGACATTTTCTGTCAAATTGGACGGTTTGGTGGTAAATTGAAAGAAGTATTGTGGTCATGTGAAGAAGATAAGCATAGTGCTCACACTTATATTTTGCTCACCTGCGAGGATGCAATAATCCGTTCCTTTGAGAGGTAAATATTCTTGTGAATGTTAATTATATATGCTCTAATGCATTCATTTTATTTGCAGCATGTTTGTATCTCAAGTTGAAGAAGCAATACCAGGAATATCCTCAACTGAGGTTGACGCACGGAAAGAT
>NC_027754.1:12474756-12486092 GCF_000695525.1 Brassica oleracea var. oleracea
TATATATATCTCATTTTAGCATTGATGCTATAAGATAATTTTAATGGTGATGCTTTTTGTAGGTTGAGTATGACGATCCATATTACCCCGAATGCTTTCACAATTTGGTCCAAGGTCCAGTAGCAAAGGTCACCACATCACCTATGTATTTCACACGAGGTTTTACCTTTCACACATACGAGTATGGGAGACATCGGGCAACAAGTAACTACGGAATATGTGTGAAAGGCGAAACAGATTTTTATGGGATCTTGCTGGAGATTATTGAAGTCGAATTTCCGGGGTTATTGAAGCTAAAATGCGTCCTCTTCAAATGTGAATGGTTCGACCCCGTTGTGAACTGAGGTGTTCGGGTTAACAAATTTGGTGTTGTGGATGTCAATTCTCGGAGAAGATACAACAAGTTTGAGCCTTTCATCCTAGCTTCTCAAGCCGAGCAAGTTAGCTTCCTTCCATACCCTCGCCTTCGCAGTTCTGGGATAAACTAGTTAGCTGTTATAAAAATTACACCTCGTGGATGAATTGTTGCTAGAGAAGAACCACCTTTGCAAGAAGAAGACGCTATCAATGAAGTTGATGTACCTGATCAACAACTTAATGAAATCCTTCTGATCGATCCGGAAAACCAACAATATGAAGATCTTCCCGAAGATGTGACAGATGAAGCACGTGAAGACGAGTTCGATGGAAGCGACGATGATCATTGTACTGATTTTGATGAGAACGAAAACGATTCAGAATAATGTAATCTATGTAACAAATGTTGTTTTTCTTTTTCATTTTCTCATTTTAATGTATGTGTATCAAAAAGTTGTGTTTATATAATATGTTTTAAACAATAATAATAATAATAATAATTTGGAGTTTAGGGTTTAAGTTGGATAAAGAGGAAGAAGATGTAAAGAAGAAGAGATGATGTTATAAGATAAGTAACTTTGGGGTTTAGGTTTTCTGGTTTCGGGGTTTAGGGTTAAGACTTGTAAATTCGTCGTAAACAACACACGGGCCTGGTAAATTCGTCGTAACCCGGTCAACGTAAATTCGTCGTAAACATGGTCCTCGTAAAGTCGTCATAAACAAAAACACGGGCCTGGTAAATTCGTCGTAATCTGGTCAACGTAAATTCGTCGTAAAAATGGTCCACGTAAATTCGTCGTAAATTTAAAAACACGGGCCTGATAAATTCGTCGTAAATGAAAAAACGCGGGCCTTGTAATTTCGTCGTAAATGGAAACACGCGGGCCTGGTAACTTCGTTTCATGATGGTATCGGGACATCTTCTTCCGGTCCATCATCTTCTTCTGGTCCATCATGATGGTATCAGGACATCTTCTTCCGGTCCATCATCTTCCGAGTCAGTTCCGGACTCTCAGACATCCCAGAGAGTTTCTTGGAGTCCTCCTCCTCCTGCACCTCATATGCCTCCACCTCATATGCCTCCACCTCCTCCTCCTCCAGCCGCTGCACCTCAGCCTGTCCCAGCAGGTGCAGTTCATCCAGATTTGTGTGTGCCTCCATCTACTCCATACACGAGATATACAGTGGAGGATTTGCTAGCCCAGCCTGGACGAGAGGGATTGGATGTTCTGGATCCCGATAGACCACCGGAAACTTATTGGTATTTTATTATCTTTTAGTACATTAAATTTTTTAAAAAAAAATTTCTAACAATTAGGTTCTCTTTTTAGGTTTGGGGCCGACAACCGTGTTGGCCGGAGCATGTCGGAGACGATCAAGGGCTACTACGACGGAGCCTACCCGAATTGGAGCAAGATTCCAGACCACCTTTAGACGACTTGGTTTAAATGTTTTGCGGTAATTTTTTTTTAAAGTATTTAATTTAATTCTTTTAAAAATTTGTTTGTTTCAGCAAAGGTGGCACTGGTCCTTGAGAATCACAGAGAGGGTGAAGAGGGAATTCATTGCAAAGGCAAAGACCCGCCTTTGCAACACTGTCTCCGATTGGAAGGACAAGTGGGGGATCTACGGTTATGAGGGAAAGCCCACCGAGCTCACGAAGGATGTATGGGATGATCTCATCGCCTTTTGGAAACTACCCTCTTCGATCCGTAAGGTGAACTCATGCTCCGCTTCCCAAAGAACGAAGGACAAAGATGGTCATTTGCCCATGGTTCACAGAACCGGACAAAAGCCTCACGCGGGAATCCGTCTAGAAGCTGTAAGTTTGTTTCTAATATTTATTTTGAATTCTTTAATTAATTTTAATTTCATTATTTAATTTAATTTAATTTATTTTGTAGTATGAGAAGACGGGAGTCCTACCATCTCTGTCTGATCTATTCAAGATGACTCACGCCACATCAGACGGGATTTTTGTGGATCCGGCATCCGAGAAACTCTTCAACGCAGTGGATTCTCGGATTGAAGAGCGGGAGATGCAATTAACCCAGCAGTCTTCCGATGGATTACCCGTCAAACTGACGACCGAAGAGGTCGACAGGATCTTCGAAGAGGTAAAACTTTATAATTTTATTTAAATAAATTTAACTATTTAATAAATTTTAACTATATTAATATGTTTTTATAGGTGGATCCTAGAGAGAAAGGACGGAGAGTGGGCACAGGTTCTGTTAACGAAGTTGCCTCGTCATACACTTCGAGACGGGATGAAGAGAACTCTCAAATGAGAGCTCAGATGGATAGCCAGCAGGATCGTTTAGACTCTCTTGAAGATCTGCCGGACGTGATGGCGGTGGAAAATCGGACTTTGCAGAGAGCACTATATGAGAGGCAAGCAGCTCTCGGGATGCCAATACGGAATCCTGAAGATGCCGATCCAGACCGTTCTCAACCGAGTGACCGCCACCGACTACTTCGATAATATGTAGTAGCTTTTTTATTTTTTCCTTTTGTATTATGAATTTAAATATTATGCTATGACTTTTAAATATTTTTTAAATATATGTTTTGATTTTCATATTTCATTTTATATTTAAAATTTTTAAAATTTCGAATATTAAATAATATTTTTGTTTTAATTTAATATTAAATGGTAAGAAACGATGTAAATTCGTTGTAAACTTTACATGGATTTTACAACGAAATCCTCGTAACATTGTCGTAAGGTTTACGTGGAGCTTACATGGGCATCATTGTAAAATCCTCGTAAAGATTACATGGATTTTACATCAAAATAATATGAGTACTTTACAACGAAGTATTACGTCTCGTTTACGACGAAATGTTTCCATCCGTTTTACGAAGAAAACTTTCCTCGTAAACGTTACCACGTCTTTACGACGAAACCTCCATTATGACGTACGTTTAACAACGAAACGGTTTTTGATGTTAATTCGTCGTAACACATATTTTACGACGAATTAACAAGGAATATTGTTCTCGTAAAAAATATGTTTTCTTGTAGTGTGTGTACCATATAAAATAGAAAAAACTGTTTGTCTGGATTAATAAAATTTATTTAAGTATTTGCATTTTATTATATATGTAATATTTAGTAAATTTTTAATTATTCAATATACATTTATTATTTCATAATATGTAAAAAATCATATAATACATCCAAGTAATTTATATATAATATTCATCTCGCGCAAGGCGCGGGTATTAACCTAGTTTTCATATTATTTTCAGAATGATATTTTGAAAAGAGACCGTTTTGTATGGTGGAAAGAGAAGAAAAAAAGAAAAAGATTTAATGATCAAGGATCTATATGCTCCTACTAGTTTGTGAAGGAAAAACATAGGTGGGCTACATACACATGTAAACGATTAACGAATAATAGTGTCTCTTCTTAACAACTCTAATCAAAACTTAAAACATGGTACCAGAGCAATATATGGACAAAAGATTTAAGAAGGAAACTAGATTCTGACCCGCCCTTAAAAGGGTGGGTATATTTTTTGTTTTACATTTAAAAAAAAAAATTTAATTTTCATATTTATATTTTTCTTTATAATCATATTTATACTTTTCTTTGTAATTGTGTTTCTCTTTGTAATCCTATTTAACAAAATAAAATGGGTTTTATAAATTGTGATCCAATATAAATAGAAACCACGTTACCTTTAAAGCGCAAAACTAATTCTAAAATATAGAATTAGTGGGTTCCTTTACAAAAAAAATATATGGGGTTAGTGGGTTATATATTATTTACTTAATAGATAATAACTCTTTAAATAAAAAAAATTGTTGGATCCTACTTTTATTGATTGGTCATACTGCTGTTTTAATAGAATAGATGAACGGTACCAAAGTGATCCAAAGATATATTCTAAATTCATGACAATTAAGTTTTTCTCCAGTCTCCATCGATGAGAAGCTTCACCCATATGTTATTATATAGATCTATAATCACTTATCCTTCAAACTCACGGGTAAAACCAGATACTCCAACTCACCTAGTTGGAAATAGGGTTTGGACCACTAGGAACTTCATGAGCATCATTTGCAAACTCTCTCCTTCTAGAAGTATGGCTGCAACGTGTGCGACCCTTTGGATGCAGATCCATTGTTGATGAAGCTAGAACAGAAGGTTCGAGAAGAACCCTCTTGAAGGGAGCAACCATAGATGTGGACCGATGATGAGTCATGGGGATTGCAAGGTTGATGAAGAGAATCAAAGATAAGAATATGATTAAAAGAAGAAGAGTATAAGAATGTGATGATATAGTATTGGTTTGGTCATTTGATGTTGCCATGCAATTTAGAAAATGAAATAACCCACCCCCCAAGATCACTAGAGGGTTCAATATCCATTAACCAGAAACGAACAACTCGGGAGCTGGTCAGAGACGCGAGAAAGCAGAAAGCAGAGAATAAAATAAAGAAGATGAAGAAAACTGAGAAAGAGGAAAATCAGAGAGAGATTTTCATATTTTCACACACTCTTGCATTTTATTAATAAAGTAAAACCCAAAGTTGTATGCAGAACGATCACGAGGTATGAGATTACCAAATCGCCCTTTGTGCAAGCAGCGCAGGAAAGAATGGACATATAAGGTGAATTCAAACTAGGGTTTGAATAACGCGAGACAGAGTTATTCTGATTTCTCTCTCGCATATATTACTATTAAGCCCCTGAAAAGACTTAAAATTGTCGGTAGGCATGCCACTGCAAAACGAGAAATCACATGAAAGAGGACAAAGCGTGTAATGGTAATTGAGTCATTAAGCGATTAGCAACGAATCTTAAAAGCTTAGGCAAAAGGAAAAGGTGATAACATATATGAAAGGAGAAGAGGTGGAAGGAAGCAAGGTTCTTGCTTACTTTTCTTCTAGTTTTTCCATTTCTTTTTACTGTCTATTTTTAAAAAAAATATTTTTTGACAAACTTGACCAAACACCAATTGTATACCAACGTGTATCAGTACTAGTAAACGAGAAAATGCATATTTATGATTAAATTAAGCATTTTTCATAAATTATGCATTAATCATTTCCCTATTTTGTGTGGAAGTCAAATTATATATATAACCTAATATGATATTTATTTTCAAAGGCATACGACAGGGTTGAATGGTCGTTTTTGGAAGCACTGTTCGTGAAGATGGGTTTCCATAGGAAGTGGATTGATTGGATCATGATGTGTGTGAGTTCTGTCACGTATACGGTTCTTCTAAATGGATAGGAGTTTGGTCACATCGTTCCAGAGAGGGGACTGAGGCAAGGGGACTCTCTCTCCCCCTTTCTTTTCATTCTTTGTGCAGAAGTGTTGGTACACGTGATGAACAGAGCTGAGGAAAACGGTCGAATCTCTGGAATGAAGCTTACTCGCCATTGTCCTGCAGTACAACACTTACTCTTTGCTGACGATAGTTTGTTCCTGATAAAATCTGAATTACAGGAATGTGTTGCTTTTCTGAGATGTTTAGAGCTGTATGGAAAGGCATCGGGGCAGGAAATAAATTTCAACAAATCTTCTATCATCTTTGGAGAAGGTATTGATGAGGTTATGCAGAGACTGATTACTGAGCTTCTGAATATTGAAAATGTGGGAGGTGTTGGATCATACTTGGGTCTACCTGAGTGTTTTAGCGGTTCGAAGCAGGAATTGTTAGCTTTCATTGGAGAAAAACTTGACAAAAGACTGAATGGATGGTATACCAAAATGCTTTCTCTTGGGGGAAAGGAGGTACTCCTTAAGTCTATTGCAATGGCTCTTCCGGTGTATGCGATGTCATGCTTCAAGCTTACTAAGCACCATTGCCAAAAAATCATGAGTGCGATGTCTGCCTTCTGGTGGAATGAGAGTGGAGATAAGAAGAAGATTCATTGGATAGCTTGGGATAAACTCTGTGAATCCAAAGAGAATGAAGGCCTTGGGTTTAGAGACATAGAGGATTTTAACCAGGCTTTATTGGCAAAGCAGGCGTGGAAGTTAATGAATGAACCTCAAAGTCTGCTAGCACAGATTTACAAGGGATGCTACTACGCAAAGACATCTCTACTTGAGGCTGGAAAGGGATTTCGACCCTCTTATGCGTGGCGGAGCATCGTCTCTGGTAGAGAGCTACTGAAGAAAGGTTTAATTACGTCTATTGGTAATGGTAAGGATTCCATGGTTTGGCTAGATAAATGGATAATGGATGAGGAACCTCGTCGACCAGTCAACAAGCAGATCCATTTTGACGGGAATCTTCGTGTGGCTGATTTATTGAATCAAAACGGTACATGGAAGTTGGAGGAGCTTAATAACCTCTTTCCTGTGAATGAAGTGAGTCGAATCATGGTGCTTCAGATTGGAGGTAGAGAAGACAAATTAATTTGGGCTTACACAAATCATGGAGCGTATACAGTCAAGAGTGGCTATGGATTGTTAGTAAACGTGGAGGCACGTAGGAATGCTCAGATGACAGTCCAGGAGCAGAGGTTGTTAACACTCAAGCGTAGAGTGTGGAAGATTGCGTGTTTACCAAAAATCAGAATGTTTCTTTGGCGTGCTCTCTCTGGGGCTCTAGCTGTGGCTGATAGGTTGCAATCTAGAGGCTTGAATGTACAAGGAAGATGCCCTTTGTGTCAATCGGAAGCGGAAACAATCAATCATATGTTGTTTCGGTGTAGCAAGGCGTTGGAACTGTGGGATCTAACAGAGTGCCCCAAGCCGGCGCAAGGGTTTTCCAATGGACTCGAGGCCAACATAGCTTTCTTGTTTGATGCTTTGGATGGAAATGGTGCTGGAGACAGCAAAGTTAGGTCCATTCCTTGGGTTTTGTGGAATGTGTGGAAGAATAGAAACGCCTTATTGTATGCTGAGACGCAGACTTCTCCAAGTTTCTGGGTGCTTAATGCTGAGGAGGAAGCTACTTTGTGGTTTGAGGCAAACAAACAAGCTCAACACATTGAGGCGCAGAGTCATAGAATGGGTGATATGGAACGGTGGTGCCCTCCTTCAACAGGTACTGTTAAATGTAACATTCATGTCAACTGGGGGAGTGCAGCCTTGATTAGTGGAGGAGCTTGGATAGCAAGGGATCATACGGGGAACGTTTTATTCCATGGTCGTGATGCCTTTACTCCCTCACCAAACAGGATGATCGCAGAGCTGAGGGGTATATTATGGGTGATGCAGAGTGCGCGGGATTTACATTTTCATTCAATATGCATCGCCTCAGATCATCGAGATACCGCTGAAGCCTTACTATCCCCTGCATCATGGCCATGGTTTCGATGTCTCTTGGAACAAATCATGGCACTGTGTAATTCTTTCTTTTCAGTCGCCTTTGAAGTGGAGAAAGTAGGGGCGAACTCAATAGTTCGAGATATCGCAAAGAGTGTAATGAGAGACGGTCGTCTGCAATCATATCTTGCTCTAGGCGGACCAGCCTGGCTTCATAGCCGCATCATCCGAGAAGCTACAAGACAAGACTAATTCATCTTTCCTTTAAGATTGTGTCTTTGTCCTTTGCATTTGTTTTGTTTCATGTCTTTGGTGTGGGGTTCACATCCTCTTTTGGTTTCCCAAACACTTTATTATCAGACGATCAAAAAAAACTACGAATATGTCTTCTGTACAATAATATAATGTCAATGAAATCAACATACTGAAGTGAGGAAAGCGATATAGGAAAAATTGAACTTTTGGCTTAAATTTTTAAGAAGATTATGAAAATTTGAACGTAATCCCCGATATTACTTTGGTACGGCAGCATCACGATATAGATACAAGACATGATACAATTGTGTATAGACTAATAGACAGGTATGATCTAACGAATTGACACAATTACAAGAAAACGAGAAAACAAATTTTGGAGAAAAACCTCCAAAATTTGGATTCAAATTATTATTGGTTTAAATGGCAAATTTATAATATAGAAGTAACACCTAATATAATTTGGTACACCATGTAGTGAAAGATTTTTGTTAGACGATGACGATTATCATGGAAGATAAAAAGCAGATCTAGCTAGAAGAGTATTTCTATTATGTAGGACATCTCTCTCTCACACACACACACATATATATATATATATATATATATGTCAAAATTAAAGAAAGACAAAACTATATATATTTTTTACTGAATGAAAATTTAAAATGTTGAGATCCACTTAAATATGTTAACTAAAATACTTCTAAATGAGCTTTCTAATAATTAAATGAGATACATATTTGATAAAGTATTCTTTAGGTTTTTCATGAGAATCTCTCCATGTTCTAATTACTAATTAGCCAACGACTTCTTGCATGATGTTTAGAATAACGACGTTGATCATACTGCATAGCTATGCATAGCGCATATTTTTTTTTGGTAAAAGTGCATTTTATATATTACCTATATAAAAACATATCACAAGAAGAAAAAGAGTATACACGCAAATAAGGGCGGTGGGCGGTGGCGTTGGTGTATGGGAGAAGAGATCCAGCGATCTTTTTCTCCGTTCCATCATTAAAAACACATATAATATTCGATTAGATTTTTAACAACAAAGATATATTCGATTAAATTTTACTAACAAAGAATAACATTTGACTAGATTAAGAACTTCCTTTGCGGAGAATGAACATTATATATATAAATTATTTTATGTATTATATGTTCTTACATATTATAAATATGAAATAATAAATATTTATTAAATAATTATAAGTTAGTAACTATTATATATATAATTAAATTAGTGTGAACAAATAAATCAATTTTATTAATCCAAATAATAGTTTTTTTTTATTTGATAGGATATATAATTAAAATTAAATGATATTAATATACATAATATATTTTTAATATTAATATCTATTAAATGATGCTTTGCTCATATGGTTTTTTTAATCATTTGTATCTTTCATAGCAAATACTTTAAATTACTGATAACAAAATTTTTATTGTGGGATTAATAGTTTTAGTAATTTATAATTTTAAAAAATTAAATGTCAATGTTTGTTCAAAGCTTTTATCAAAAACAAATCGTTCAAAGTAAATTAGAAATTAAAATATTTATGTATTTTATATGGTATATAGTTTAATTTAAAGATATATATGTATATATATATGTGTTTTAATCATAATAATTAATTAAATTAGACCTTTTACTTATATGATGACAAAAAAAAACTTATATGATTTTGTAATCATTTGTATTTTTTCATAACAAAATTTTAAACCATGGATCAAAAAATTTGAATGTGAGACTTTTAACAGTTTTAATAATTTATTGTCGTTTTTAAAAATTCAAAATATAACATATACAGAAAAATCTAATTTTTTATTATATGGTTAACGTGGTTGTTCAATTTATTTTAATAGTTTAAAATTAACAAAATATGATAGAAAATAAACTAATTTTAATAAAAAATTTATTATTCAAAATCATTAATTGGCATATATACTTTAGTCATGTTAGGCAATTCTGCAATTTTTATTTAAGAAAATAAAAAAGAAAATTAATAATAAATTTTTGATTAGTTAAACAAAAAAATTATTATATAATTAGATAGACCGGCTCATTTTTCTAATGATTTAAGATTCATCATAATAATGATACGTAGGTACAAAAAGAAGTCGTAATGTTTCTCTATACACAGAGGATCAGACTGTGCATATCTCCAATACGTGGATTGCTTGGGTCCATCGCTTTCTCGGAATGAGACCAACGAGAACAATTGTAAGTCGTGGTCATTTTTGTCATTTGAGGCCTCCTTTCTGTTTGTTTTTTTTTTTGATGAAATTTTAAATTTATTGAACTTTCAAAAAATGATTGTTATTTACAACCAACCTCCAAACTAAGAAATCAGATTTGAAGTTCCTATGAACTACATCGTTTGAAGAAACCACCTTTGAAGCATTCTTGCAAACTTGTGCTCATGTGTATACTTAAACGAAAAAATTCTGGTCCTGACTGCCTTTTCAACTCTTCTCTTCATTTGCTCTACTGTCGTTCGAGGCTGCAGATGTCTTCTTCCATTCCGCTCTCTCCAAATGTGATAAATGGTGGACAACAATTTAGCCAACACAGAATCCATAATTTGATGCATACCAATCAAATACTGAACTGTCCAGTGCCAATCCGGGTTTATCCCACGACTCATGAGACCTTTTGCTAGTGCTTCCCAGACCGTGTAAGAGTATGAAAATGCAAAAAACAAGTGATCTCTGGTTTCATCCCTTTCTCCACATAATTCACATCCATGTACTACTCCCCACTGCCTCATCCTATTTCCAGTTGATAATCGATCCTTCATAGCAAGCCAAGTGACGAAGGCATACCTTGGAACTCCCTGAGTAACCCATACTACTTTACACCACTGTTCTCTATCCTTCTTCGCCCTAATCAGGTTCCAAGTTGTATTGGACGTAAATTTTTCACAGTAGTCATCCTCATCATGCTTCCACTTCACTATTTCCTTTCCCAAACTAGACTGAGGTGGATTCGCTGAGATGATGTCTGCATATAAATCCTTCTAACATCTCTTTTTTGTTCGTTTATATCTCACTACAAGAAAACATCAAAGATTCTGAGGGAAAAAATCGTCGGAATTTCGTCGGAATACCGTTATTCCGACGACATACCGACGAAACAAGTCGTCGGAAATAATTCCTCGGAATTTCTTCTTTCGTCGGAAATCCATCGGAATTTTCCGACGGAATTCCGAGGAAACAAATTTCCGAGGATATTCCGAGGACCATTATTTTGTCGGAAATGTCCTCGGAATATACCGAGGGAGAACTTCGTCGGGATATTTCCTCGGACGTTCATCGATCGATGCGTTTTAGACATATATACATCGATCGATAGGAATATACCGACGGAACTGTTCCCTCGGATTATACCGAGGGACATGTTCCCTCGGAATATACCGAGGAACTGTTCCCTCGGAATATTCCGAGGAACGTGTTCCTCGGTATATTCCGAGG
>NC_027754.1:12490344-12524702 GCF_000695525.1 Brassica oleracea var. oleracea
ATCCAAATGAGGTCGATCGATCCAAGAACGAAAATAATTTGAAGAAGACATATTTTTTATGAATCAAATTCGTGTGTAAATAGAGTAAGAGGGAGGATGAAGATATGGAGTGAATGAAGAGGAAGAGGAGTGCTTGTTTATATAGATTAAATCCTGCCGACATACCGAGGAAATTCCGACGGAATTCCGACGGAAAAGGCTAGTTCGTCGGAATTTCCTCGGAATTTTGTAAAATCCCCCAACGGCTCTCCAACGGCTATAATATTTCCTCGGAATTCATCGGTTTTTTCCGAGGAACACATTGTTCCTCGGAATATTCCGACGGACGGAGGTTTCCTCGGAATTCCGTCGGTATATTTCGAGGAAATTCCGAGGAACCCCAATTTTTTGTTTCCTCGGAATTTCCTCGGAAATTCCTCGGTATATTCCGAGGATTTCATTTTCCGTCGGAATGTCCGTCAGAATACCGCTGTTTTCTTGTAGTGTCTCCTCATCATTTTTTTTTTTTCCTTTTTCGTCTAACATCTCCTTTTTTGTTTGTTTATATCTTCTGTTCTTCCACGTTGTTAATTTTTATGCCATTCAAATTTGACAAGATCTATACACCGCAGGTTTGTTAATTTTCAAAATGAAAAATAACAGTATTTGTAGAAATAGAAAACTAAAAGAAAATATATATTGAAGATAACAAAAGTAAAATTTTCAGGAAAGAATACATCACCTTCCCTAGATCAAAGCATTCCCTAATACTCGATCAAAAATTTTAGGTGATAATAGTTTTTACATGCAAAAATAACATTGAATTTGTTCACCATTTTTTTAATTAATTCAAAATATATGGCGATAGTTTCCATAGTGTATAGTGAAATATTCGAAAATTAACCGGGCCTCGTAGCCTGGTGGTAAAGGAACCTCGGCTGAGGTGCCCGCCACCCGACTTCGAGCCCCGGCCACGGGGGGTATTTACATGGGCTGCCTCCCGCCCTCCAGACCACTTCGCGTAACCAGGGGCCCTTAAGTGGACGCTTAAAAATCCTGTAATGGCTTGGGCTTCGGCCCGGTGGGCTAGTCGATCACGCAAAGTGGTCGGATACTGGATTATCAAAAAAAAAACCTAATAACTTTGAAAAATTCGAAAATTAATAGATCTACTTTCACATTTGTTTTCTGTTTATATTTGGACTTGTTAAGAGTGGTTTGGATTTGATTCGGAACTCTTTTACCTGTAAAAACTAATTTTTTATATTAAAAAGTCAAATGGTTTTACTGTATGTAGGAAATGCGAACACCAAATGGTGAGATACGTTCACTGTACACAGATTTTGATCACATCGAGCAAAAGACACAGATTTTGATAAGAAAATCAAGAGAGATAGAGAAAAACTTTTCTCTCTAGTGTCTCTCCCTCCCCCAGGCTTTCAGAACCCTAGTTTCACAGTCGCCTTGCTCTCGATTCCGGTGACTGGAAGCTCTCCAGCTCCGGTCGCCACCCATGTCCCTTCTGTTCTCTAGCCTTTCCCTTAACCCTCGTCTTACCCTCATCTTCTTTGTGTGGTGCCTCTAGATCTAATCGAGGGCTGCATGAGTGTGTGGTCTTTCTGGAGCACCTGCGAGGAGTAGAGTTCATCAAGGAGCTTAAGGAGCCTTCGATTTCCGGTCTCTGCTTTTCAATCGAAGCAGATCTAGGTCAGATCTGATCTCGCCTTTGCCGGAATGAATGGTGAAGCGTCGCTGTCTCCTCCTCCTCTCAACGGCACCGGCTTGTACCCATACGTCTAGCTGGACTCATTCTCAAGGTCTCGTCAGAGGTTCTCTTCTCAAGTTTGAGTAAAGGCGGTGCCAAGGGTCACCGTTCTGAGGACCTCTGTTTCTTAGGTCATGAGACGTCAACCATAGCATGCTTTCGGTGATTGATTGGCTTCAACTTGCTGCTCTCGATGTCGACTCCTTGGATTTTGAAGACAACCCATCTGACGATATCTCCTGCTCTCAAGGTGAAGCCTTCTCTTGTCGGTAATGCGCTTGTTTTCAAGGAGCTTCACTCTCCTTCTGTGCTTCATTTTCCATCTTCCAAGCTCCAGCAGATAACTTCCTTGTCTCCTTGATGTTTCCGCTCCATCCTTTGTGTCGCGTAGCCAGATGGGGAGCAGCATTGACCGTATGTGCTTGACCGTAACTTGTGCCTTTCATTTCCAGCAGCGTTTACTCAGGTTTTCAGTTTGGTCATCTTCTGTGTTAGCTTGGGCTCGTTTGTTATCTTCTTCCTCCTCTTGTGGAGCTCCAGAGCGGAGCCAGCCACCTCTGTCGATGCCTGCTTGAGCCAGAGTGCTTGACTGAACCTGCTTCTAGCTATTCTCTTGACGGTTTGGTTAATTTTAGCTGTCAAGAAGTGCTTGGTATGGGAGTTAAATTTTGATGTATCTTGTCCTATAATGTTTATTAACTTCATTGTGCACCATTGTTGGCAAGCTTGGAGTTAATTCCTTAGTGTCTTTGAGGTTTTTTTATACTTTTTGCGGTTCCAAAGATTTAAAATGGCTGTAAAGCAGAATCTGGTTGCATTTCGGTTGTAACCAAAACTTCATTATGACTAATGACATTTACAATTTGGCAAAAAAAAAATAGTTCATTGTACACAGACCTGGAAAAAAGGATGATCCTTTTGATGAGGGGCTCGAGTTTTGTGTTTTCAAATGTTTTTATTGTATTTCTTAGGGCTTGGTGTGTACCCACATCAATCTTGGGTTCGATTCCTCCTGGGAACTAAATAATTATTACTTGGCCAGTCTGGGCTTGAGTTTTGGTCCAAAGTGGTTTACATGGTGGATCGTAACAGATGGTGATCGGTTCACCCCCTGGCATTAGTCGGAATGTATTCCAAACTCGGATCAGGCAGTGTGGTAACCAGTCCACTTTGTAGCACTAAGTGCGTTCCTGCCGGGATCGACCGGATCAGCCGATAGGGTTTCTCAAAAAAAAAAAAAAAAAAGAGAAGAACCCGGTGGTTGTAGACGCATGAGCCAGTTGCTGGTGAGAAAGTCCAAATCTTCATACTTTATTGAGAGTCAAAAGGAAGTATTTCTAGACCATAATAATCTAAATTCGTAGTTTAAGTAAATAATATACTAATACTATGACAATATACATAAAAGAAAAACACTATAATGGAGGAGGATAGCTGGATAGGTTCTTTTTTATTAGCACTGGCGTCCGGTCATACCCGAGTTTGTCCTTTGACAGGAGTTTTCCGCAAACCTATAGAACACTCAGGCCGAAGCCTAAAAGTGGAAAAAGCGATACGCACTTTTGCCTTTGTGCTGAGTAAAATCGAACACGAAATCGCACATTACCAACCGGCAACCACCCGTGTGGTTGGTAACTAAAGATTTATCATTTACTGATTGTAAAGGATTGAATATAAGTATACGTTATAAAGTTAAACATTGCAGATTAGCAAGCGTGCGTGTAATGTATAAATGTAAAGGTTGTTTTTATGGACACCACCGTATGGGTGATATCGATATGTCATATTTTGCTTCAACATTTAGCGAAAAGCATGAGGAGCTGAAAGATTGGTCCCATATCGCCATCTCCCATTTTTAGACAAGCTTTTTTATCTTTACTTTATCATCTTTTTTTTTTTTTTTTACTTTTACCATTTTTATTTTCACAATGTAATGGATCTTCCATTTATTGTAAAAGTTTTCCACTTTTCATGTACATCCATTTTTTTATTAAAACGGAAACATTTTTCATGGACCTAACTATTTTTTGTAGGATTTTAAACTAAATACATCTTCTGTTATGACTTTATCCTCTTTAACTAAAAATATAAAAAATATTATTTTGCATAGAAACTATTGACTTCATTACCTTATATGTAAGTCTACAATGTAATCCTAAGACTACAACTTCTCAAAACTTGTATTCTTTAAAAATTATTTTACTTGCTATTTGAATGGCTTACATACGAGGTGTAATTAAATGTATTAAAAAAAAAGGTATATAACATAAGAATAAAAGTGTATAACACTAATGTGTACACAAATCTAACACAAAAATGTTAGTAGTATATTATATACATAATCTCAAATAGTAAACATCATATCAAATAAGTTATAAATTTTTAGAAATAGATTAATGAAAGACATCTGTGGGGCCTCTTTTTTTTTATTACGGATCTACTACCACGTATCCGATTCTAATTTTCATTATAATCACCAACAGAACCTTGAAGAGGTGGGTTAAAGAATTAATAGTAAGGGGAATTTCCTTAATTATTTGAACAATCAAGGAGAAATAGGAGTTACACGAGCAAATATATATATTTATCTCTACTAAAGGATTATTTTCGTCGGTAAAAGGACATATTAATATGCTTTGTGGTGTAGCTTTCACTAGTCAAATTGAAAAGAAAAAAAATGTTAGGGAAATTATCGTAGGCCTCCACTTGATTCCAAGTTTCCAACCACAATAAACAAAAACGATTTCATGACAATTATTTTACAATGATGACATGTGATGCGAGACAGAAAGTAAAATAGTCGTGAAAATTATAGAAGAGTTTACAGCGATATTTTCTCTAGATTATTGAGTCTTGGCCTTATTCTTGAAAGTGATGCCTTATCAAACTTGCAAGGGCGTTTTATAAAACGCAATTTCGATATATAAATTAATAATGATGGGTTCATAATGATGGGTCATGAACATTCACCACAGGGTGTATGGATTTAGATAGATAGTTTGGGGAAAGTTCAATTTATGGAGACACAAAGTTTTCTACGGCAAGAGTTTGTCTTACATTTAGAAGTGGAAGCACTACGATGGACGATGGAGAGTATGTTTTAACATTCGACATATCAGAGCTTCAGGACGGATTACAAAGATTTGATTCTCATGATTAAAGAACTTCATGCTTAGCCAAGTTTTGCTACAGAATTTGAGGATAGAGTTTTTTGTATTTAAAATATATTTTAACTTAACTGTTTTTTTAATTTTTAAAGGATTAAACTATTAATAGGTTTGGAAATAAAACTTTAAAAATAGAAAGACATTAATTTAGTTGTTGTTTTGAAATTTTAGATGCAACTTTTGTTAATGCAAGAAACAAGAACTTGATTTTTTTTTGGCAACAGATGCCTATATTAATTAGAGGCCCAATGGATAAAGTCGGTTACAACCGGAGAGATTCTCGACGGTAAACTGATAAATGGAAATAATTAAAACAAGACGAAATATAGATGTGGCTAAGGAGAGAAGAGACCCAAAGAGAAGCTTCACTTGTAGTCCTAGAGCCTGCGTTCGAAAGAACGCACATACGTCGAAATCGACTTTGAAGAACTCAATCAATGGGTTTTGAGAACAGTTGAACCATGTCTCTGAAGATACCTGAATCGCTGGACCAGGGGCTGTCGCGGGCTGGACTCTAAAAGTTCGCCGGAGAAGCTGGAAGCCTTCTCTAGTCGGAAAGTGAAGCTCGTCACGACAGCTTGAGGGACGATAGTGGTGGTTTTAAATGACGGAGATCGGGTCATGTAGAAGGGAGGCGGAGACACGAGACTGACTCGAGATAGAGCCACAGCGAAGTCATGCGTGGTGGCCGACATCTCATTGTTAACGCTTCTGAAGACGGTGAGAACATGGATCTGACGAACAAGGGTCTCAATCCCCAGAGAAGACTCGATGAATACGTATACGGCTTGAGAAAGACATCTGATAACCTATGTTGAGGATAGAAGCTCCGGTTTGAAGGTCGCATAGTTGACTCTGTGAAGAACTGTCGATGTTTGAGACGGCGTAATGTGATTGAAGCGCAGCGGTGGCATAGTAGCTAGTAGATCTGGCGAGTCTACACTTTTGCACAGTAGTTTCAGCGACGAAAAGATTGGGAGTGCCACAAATCAAACTTTGTGAAGAACCGTCGATGCTTGAGATGGCGTAGTGTGATGGAGACGCAGCGGTGATATAGTAACATGTTAAACTGACGAAACCACACTCTTGCACAATAGATCTTGGGGTCACTAAGAGAAAGAGATTCAAACAATGTAGCTTAACTCCATAGAAACCTTGGCGAGATGGGTCTGCCTCGATGTCAGGTGTATAATCTGTGTCAAGACCTGCGAGGGTTGGGAAGAGGCGGTGGCTGGGGCTGGTGACTCGAACCGGCGCAGAAGAAGGACGAAACAAGAACTTGATATGTATTTTAAGTGAGTAGCAAATGATTTTGTCCATAATTATATGTATATTATCTAATTTTGAGCGATAAGAATCATTAATATAAGTATTTTAAATAAAATGAGAGAAATAAACTAGAAATATAGAGTTACGTATACTTATGTTTGGTTATCTTCGGATATCCATTTGGGTTCGGATATTACCCGTTCGGATTCAGATATTACCCGAACTGGTGAAATAAGTAATTTTTGTTGTTGTTCTAATTAGATGATTTTTAGACCGAGCTGGTGAATACATACTAGACAAACATTTATATTTCGAGTATGCACTTATATTCTATAACAGCTTGATATATTAGATTTGAACATTAACATGTTAATATAGTTTGCTGGTAATTTTTTTCAAAATTTTGATTCTTAGATATGTATATGGAGTGGAACTAATTTTTACAGAAGTTCATTTTTTAATTGACACTTATGTAATTCACTGAATTCATAAAAGAAGTTAAAAAAAAAAAAAATTAACACATATCAATGAAACAAAGACGAGAACGAAAGCACAATTCTATAGAGGTAGAAAATGAAATCATTTATGGAGAGTCAATATTAAACAAATTGAGAGCAGAAAACCTTATCCTCTTTCGTCATTATACAGTCGATGTTGCCTATTTGGTTTCAGTGATTTGTGTCAGCCGCAAAACTTAATTTCCTTTTGAGCATATGAAGTCTTAAAAGTAATTAAAATGAGATTTAATACATTAACTTCTCAACAACGATAATATATTTAAGAGACCAAATTTGTATTCATCATTTTATAATCGATAAAGAATGTAGTGTTGCAAAATGTTAAAATCATTTCATAAACAAACATTATTATAAGAACTCACCCTGCGCATGCGTGCGGATTGTCATCTATTTTATAATAAACCACTAATCTTAGAAAACCTAATCTAATTTAATATAGGAGAACCATTAAAACCTTAAAACAATATAAATAATTATTCTATTAATATATAATAATAATATTTCTCTAAATCAATCTCCATGAAAAATTTTGATTCGTTGACATCAATTTCGTTGGATCCTTTTCTTCAACACTTTGCCACTCTTTATCTGAGTTAGCAATTAGCGTTGTAATCACACTTTAAAACATTGAGATTACTGACTTGACCGAAAAGGTTCTTAGGAAGAAACAATGAGATAAACAAATATACACTATATGTAATCGTACAAAAGAGTTAACATAGCAACAACATATTAACGAAGAACTACAAAATCAGTTTTCACCTAATTACATATATGAATGATTACCATAATAAATGGATACCCATCTTTATACACTTTCCATTATTTATCTTCTCTGTTCATCTCCACTTTACATTGTAACTGGCGATTCACAAGACTATTAGTCATTAGTAATCAGAGAAGCAATATCAAAACATCAATGGATGAAGAATCCTAAGTTAAATCGTACCCCATGGATGGTAAGATAGCTTACCTGCAGCACGAAGATTGAGATGTAATCAGTTCTTAATCTATTTCTGACCGTAGAGAATCTAAACTACAATGTTTTCTAAAGTTTTACCACACCAAACCAGCAAAGCCTACACAACACCAAATGTCAATACTATCCTACTTGGATCAAATGAAGTTGTAAGATATAAGACTATTAGTGCACAGAGAGACGATACCAATACATCAACCCACGTAAGCAACAAGAAGCCTAAGCTAGTTAAAGATCATCATTACCACTGGCATAAGTAAAGCAAACTCAAGCATCAATCTGAGCCTCATCCGAGTGGAAAACGTCGCTAATGGATAGAGTGGAGCAGAAACTAACAAGCTTATGAAACTTATTAAGAGGAGAGGGCAAATTCGGCAGACTCCTCCACCTACACTTGCCATTCTCCACACCAATGTCACAAACACAAGCAGGATACTTCTTATGACCATCTTCGTTAAACACATATACAAGATTCCCAGAGCCAACGCATTTCAAAGTCCTGAACCTGTGACCATCATCCTCATCCTCACAATCAACCAACAAGCCAAACAACAAAGCCTCAGGCATAATCGCGATCTCGCTGAACTCCATGGAACCTTCCTCGACTCTCCAGAGGTTAAAGGAGAACCCCCGATCCGAATTACACATTCCGCCGAGGACAAGGGCGTCGTTACAGGAATTGAGGAAGGCGAAGAGGAGGCCGGGGGGTCTAAGCGTCTGAACGTCGCTCCACGTGTAAGTATCCAAGGAAAAGGAGGAGATGAAGCACGAGCTGACATCGAAGACGTAGAATCTGCGTTTGCAGAGGGCCGAGCTTAGGGTTTCGTGGGCGTTTGATCGGAAAGCTTCGGGGAGGGGAGGACAGAGCTCCCAGGAGTCCAGAGTGGAGTCGTAGATTTGAACGGGTGAACGATCGTCGATGTTCACTAACCCTCCGATGGATCCGACTCCGCCGACGAGGATGAGCTTGGAGGAGGCGGGGAAGACGCCGAGGAGGGGGTTCATTCTGGGGAAACGGACAGGGGAAGTGAGACGCCAGTTAGGTTTGAGGATGGGGGAGAAGGAGAATCTCGGAGCGGTGGAGAAGAGGAAGCGATCGGACCCGACGAGGTGGAGGGAAGGGAGGGAGGGGAAGGGGAGGCGGAGCCAGGAGTTGGAGAGGGGATCGAAGGCGAAGGATTGGTTGTGGAAGGAGGAGGTGTTGTGGATGCCGAAGAGGAAGAGCCATGGGGAAGAGGAGGAAGGAGGGAGGGAGCTGATGATTGAGCGCCAGAGCTTGGAGACGGTGGAGAAACGGACGAGGGATGGGATTGGGAGGAGGGACAGGATTGATTCTGTGACGTCCGTGTTTAGAGCGTTCAAGTTTGAGGATTCCGGATTGGTGTCTGACATTTTTTTTTTATTCTGTTTATTTCTCGTAGAAGAAAGAAGAAGAGACTTTGAGGGGTGATGAGTGAAAAGTGCAACGATGGAGAACGTGTGACCCGAAATTCCCCTGATTTTTTGGAGATTATACAAAATTATATACTACTCCCTCCCTTCCCTAAAACTAAAATTTTCCAAAGTTTACACCTTTATTAAAAATATACTAATAAAAATTTACAATTTACTTTTCAATACACTTTCCAATACTTATCCACTAATAAAATTTAATCATTTCAAATTTCACAATTAATGTCTCTTAAATATATACAAAAATATCTTAAAAATAAGGGAAATTTTATGTTTATGCTACCACTTTTCATCTTTACCACCCCTAAATGGACATTTTCAAAATTATCTTCTTCATTAATTGGCAAAAAACTTTTATACCCTTGTTATATATATATAATAAATCATTATTTAAATAAATTTAAAAAAATAATAATAATAAATTTTTTTTATGTTTTCGAATTATACTTTTTCAAATTCGAACTTTTTTATAAAATTTTACTTTTTTGAATTTTTTTTTTCGAAAACATTTTATATTTTTTTTCAAAATTTCTTTTTGAAAATCGAAAATTATGTTTAAAACTATTTTTAAATTTTTTTAAATTTTTAAGTATTTATTTATATATTTATTAGAATCCTAAATTTCACATTCCAAAAACCTATCTCACCCCTCAATTATAAACCTTAAGCCTAGATTAGTTTTACCTAGGGTATAAGTGTCTTTTACCATTTATTAAAAGTGAGGATAAAAGTGATTAGTGTAAACATGAAAAGTGGTATTATGAATGTGGTATTTGTGAGTTGCCCCAAAAAAAAAAGAATGTGGTATTTGTGGCAATTTCTCTTAAAAATATAGAAAATCTATTTTTGTAGAATATAAGAATAAAATACATAAAATTTTACTTTCGAGAACGGAAGAAGTATTTATTTTCAAGGAAATGTAATAACAGTGGTATTGTTTTATTCAAGTAAACACACAATGTTTTCTTCTTTTGAAAAATAAATACATGATGTTTTTGAACTATTAACAAAAATGAAATGGGGCCATATATCATTATCAGGTAATTGAAAATGTATGTAGTCCTTAAATATAAAACATGACAAAACTTTAGTAAAATGCACTAAACCGGTCATAAATATTTATTTTTAATTTAATATTTGTTTTTTGAACCAAATTACTCAAAATTGAAAGTCTGTAGAAACTGATTTCAAACAGGTTAATTGTATTCTACGCACAGTAGAATGCAGATTATATGAATAACTATGAACAGTTTCAAAAATATGAAAACTGCATTTATGAAAATATTTAGAAATATTATGTTACCATTTTTGAAAAAATGGATTTTTGCACCAAAGAAAAACAAAATTGTTATTTGGGAATTTGCACACAAAAATTTGTCAAACGTTTAGATAATTTGGGAATTTTTCCCTTTTCTATTTAATTTCTTTATTTTTTTAACAAATATAATTAACTTAATTAATTTTTAAATTTTTTTAATCAAGTTAATTTAGGGATATAATAGGCAATTATGAAATTATTAGCCTAAAGAGACAATTACACTTTGGTATTAGCCTAATAGGACAAAGTACCTATTTTTTTGTATAAAAACTATTTTCCCAATATTTTTTCGTTTGCCTGCAATGCACTAATGGACAAAAGTAACAATTTAATACTTTTGTATTAATTGTTTTGTAATACAATATTTATTGTATAAACTATTATAATGAAACTGAAAATTATAACTCCTTATTTTTTATAAAATTGCCAAGAGCATATGTTTGTGCTGTAGATGGTTCTAAGTTATCTCTTGTTCTTCAATTCGTAGGAGGTTTATATCTCCGTATCTTTTATTCCATCAGAGCGAAGTTAGCTTAGTTATATGGACTTAGGTACCGATTGGGGTTGAAACTTTTAGGACTTTAGAATGTTTAACAGTCATCAAAGCCTTTTTTTCACTCAATAATGCTTTGATGGCTTTGTGTTTTTCTCGAGTCTCAAAAGTCACTTTCAGTTTTTTTTTTCATTTTTCTTCTTAAATTTTTGTTTTTGGCTAAAGCCTCATTTCCATCATTTTACTTTTTTTCACACTAAAAGATTCACGGGAAAAATGCCAAAAATGACTCAAAACTTGATTTTGAATATAAAAGTGTACCCAAAATTCAATTAAATGCAAAAGTAACCTAAAAGACTAGTGAAATTAATGATCAAACAAAAAACATGTATTGATTTTTACCTTTCTAACCCTCCGCGTGAGAAGACTTACAAAGAAGTCTTTTCTGAGAAGACTTCTTTGTAAGTATTGTCGTACAGTAGATTTTTAAAATAATTTAAAATTTTGATAAAAAAATATTTTGATAGGAAAAAAAGTGAAATCATGTAATAATAAACATTTATAAATGATGTAAATCTAGTTTTACTAAAAATAAATTATTTTTAACATAGATTAGTGAATGTATATTGAGTCATGATAGTCTTTGGTTTAGGATTTGATAACATATGTTGTAGTAGTGTTGGTATTTTTAGGGTAAGATTTTGAAATGTTATATTTTTATTTTTATTTTTTTAATTTGGCATATATGTATTTAGATGACCTATATGTGTTTACTGGCTATGTAATAACTTGATTTAAACACTTTCTAAGTATATTTTAAGCTTAACAAAGTGTTTTTTGCTTAGATATTTGATTATAGGGTCTGGAAGACTTATAGATCTGACATATCCCATCTAAATTTTAATAGAATTTAGGGTTTCCACCTAAATTTTTAGAAGAATTTAGGTTTTCCACCTAAATCGAAGTCTTCCAAAAGTCTTATAGAGGAAGTCTTCTCATGTATTAGATGTTAAAAGTAATTAATAAATTTTAAAAATTATTTTGAAAGAGAGAAAAATCGAAATCATGTATTAATAAGAATTTATAAAATTTTGTTTTACTAAAAATAAATTATCTTTAACATAGATGAGTGAATGTAGTTTGAGTTATGATAGCTTTTGGTTTAAGGTTTGATAACATATGTTGTAGTAGTGTTGGTATTTTTAGGGTAAGATTTTGAAATGTTATATTTTTATTTTTATTTTTTTAATTTGGCATATATGTATTTAGTGACTATCTAATAACTTGATTTAAACACTTTCTAAGTTTTTTTTTAAGTTTGAGAATGTGGGTTTTGCTTAGTTATATGATTATAGGGTCTGGAAGACGTCTGGAAGACTCTCAGAAGACTTCTTGTCAAATGGTTTAGAAGACTTCTTAGTGTAATTTATATTAGAAGACGAAAGATAGAAGACGAAAGATAGAAGACGAAAGTAAGAAGTCTTCTTAACCGAACCGGACCTTAATTTTACCTTCAATTTTAATATAATCGAAAATAAACCAATATATATTTAACCTAGGCTGATAATTTACGGACATCTAATAGTATTTTTTTCACTTTTCGATGTTTCTAAGAAAAAAATTCTGTAAAAACGCGAAAACCCTAGATGTTTGCTTTGACAATTTCAATGGTGATTATAAAAGCGATTTCCGGTGAAACTCTTCTCCGTCGTTTTCGCCTCTGGTAATCTTGTTTTTTTCCGGTAAATCTTGTTTCTCCTTCGTCGCCGAAGTGTTTTTTAGTACATTAAACTAACCCGCTTGATTATTTTTTCAGATCTGAAACCGTTTATGTTGTAGTCGAACTCCGCTTCCAGTAAGTTTTTTCTCTATGCTGTCGAATCATTTCAGAACTGAAATCGTTCGTTTCTCCGTCGTGACTTCTTCTTTCTTGTCGAGTTTCACTGATCTGTAACCAAAGCTGTCTTCGACGACCGTTCTCTGTTTTGGACCTCAACTTCTCCGCTTTCCAACTGTAAGTTCACCCATTTGTTACAAGGGTTTCTCTCGATTTGTTTTTCTACCGGATTACTTCGGAAGACTCCGGAGATCTTACGGAAGACTTCCAAAGACTTCATTGAAGACTTTCGAAAGACTATAAAGTCTTCCGTAAGTCTTCTGGAAGTCTTCCGAAAGTCTTCGGATGTTGGTTTGTTTGTCATTTGTGTTTGTGATTTTGGGTTTTCAATGTTTTGCAGGCTGTAAAATGGATTTACCAGAACTTCCGAAGAGGATGTTCACCTTACGGGAAGAGCCCATTCCATCGAAAAGCATTGCGTATCATACCAATGACCCAAAGTTTCTTCCTGCTGTAAATGCCGCTCTACATGATGATGAATGGGAGGAGCTGAAGAATTCAAGGTTGGGAGTGTTCATCAAGTTTTGGGAGATGAAATTTGGATGGGCGTCAATGCTGGTTCATTATATGCTCTGTTTCCAGCTCGATATCAAGAAGAAGTATGAGCTATGGTGTCTTATTGGTCCAGAACCGTTGAGATTTTCCCTGATTGAGTTCAAGCACCTCACTGGTCTAAACTGCGAGTATACTGAGAACCTGGACAATCCGGATGTAGAGGTGACAGATGAGTTGGCTCGCTTCTGGGAGTTAATGGGTGTGGATATTGATGCTGGTCCAAGTTCTCAACAAATAATAGTAGCATGTCGTAGATGTGGAGAGTGGTCTCGGGTTGACCGCATGCGGCTTGGATACCTAGCCATTTACACATGATTCATTGAAGGAAAATAGTACTTAAGCGCTACACGGGCTAGCCCTGCAAGACTAGTGATGGATCTTGAAGAATTTGAGACGTACCCATGGGGGAGACTGGCTTTTAAGTTCCTGATGGACTCTGTAAAGTGCAAAGATTTGACAAAGACTTATACCGTAGATGGGTTTATTCAAGTTCTGCAAGTTTGGGTCTACTTCACTCTGCCCGAATTTGCTGCAAGCTTTGGAAAGCCTATCTGAAACAAGCCGAGTCCCCTTTTGCTGGCTTACAAGGGACATAAAGGAGAAAAAATTGTCAAAGAGGCTATCACCACACAGGTAAATATCTGATTATTTCCAATAATGTAGTTGATTTTTACTTACTTGATATGTAACTTGATATTTACTTACTGCAGACTCGCTTGTTAAAGTATGTGGCGAAGGAGATTGGTGAAATGTTCCCTAAATGGGAGAATGAAAACATTGATGTGGCGGTTGAAAAGTTGGTGAATTTCATGGTTGCTTCTAAAGGTTCCTGGAAGTGGACCCAAGAGTGATGGGAAGTCGAAGGGACTAAGCCGTGGACCAATCTTGTCTATGTGAAGCAAGAACCTTCTCAGCGGAGTGGGAAGGAAGGAAGAGGAGCTCGTACAGAGGCTTTTACGGAGGATCCTTCAGAGCCTACTTCAGAGCCTCCTAGAGAGTTTTCTGCTTCTTGGAATGGGCTTAAGAGAGAAGAGGTTGAACAAATGTTCAAGGATATGACGAAAGTAATGGCTGATGGGTTTGGGCAGTGCGTAAAGGAGATGAAGCTTCTTGCGGATAGGATGGAAGTTGTGGAGAAGAAGGTGGGAATCAACCACAAAGGCATCGACTCTAATGAACTTCAGATCATAGTTTCAGACCCGACTAAGCATGTGCACGAACCAAGGGTTAGTACCAAACCCTCTCCCAAAATGAAAGTGCAGAGAAATACTAGGCAAAATAGTAGGAAGTTGAAGTGAAAGTTGTATGCTCCTTTCTGTTAGAACTCTCGAATTGTGGTTGGTTGTATGGATTTTGTTTCGTGTGATTTGGTTTGATGTGATTTTGTTATGCTCAACAACGATCTTGACATTACTATTGTAATCAAAATTGCAGAGTGAAAGTGTGAATCGGGAGAAATAAGGAAGTCTGAACAATGTACATGATGATGACAAATTACCATCTTGTGCAGCTGCAACTAGCATAACACCTCCATAGTTCCTGCTTAGGTGAGTCCCATCCACTACGATAACTTTTCTCTGATACTGAAAACCAGCAATATAAGCTCCAAATGTTAGAAATATATACTTAAATCTATCCTTATCATCAAGTTTTATACTAGTGATAGAACCCGGATTTGGTAACTTTATTTTCTCTAAATATGAAGGCAGCCTCTCATATCCATCTTCTGCTGTTCCTCTTACCAATTCTTGTGCATATAACAATGCTCTGTATGAAGTGGTGTAATCTAACTTCATGCCAAACATATTCTTCATTGCATCTTGGATATGCTTCAGACTTAACCCATCAATGATTCCAACGCGATCTATGAAAAGCTTGCCAACATACTTTAGAGTACAATATTTCCTTTGTGCCAGTCGGATAGACACAGAACATGTATGAGTTCTCAGATTCTTGGTTACCCAAAACGTGTTTGTTCTATGTTTCACACTCGCTCTAACCTTCCATCCGCACCCAGCAACACGACATCTTGCCATAAGTAGAGTTTTAGTTGCATTGTATATTTTGAAGGAGAATTTCCGCTTCACTGTTGACAACCGCAGCTCTGAAGCCAGTGCATCTCTACTAACAAAACTCTGATTGACATAGATATTGTCGGAAAATGTCCCATTCTAGCTTCCTCTTTCACTACCATATGTCTCTTTGAAACCCTCAAAACAAATATCATCTGCCTCTTCCTCATCCTCATCCTCATCTTTAACTTTGCCATACACACTGTAATCCACAAACTCATTATATACTTCAGCAGCATCGGAGAAATTAGCATCCTCCTCCCCTTCATTTTTAACTTCATCAACATCTTCGTAATCTTCTTCTACTTCCTCTTCATCTGAAACTTCATCAAGATCTTCACCATCTTGGTTTCCATCAATGTCGGCATCACCAACAATATTGCTTCGGCTTGATACACAAAGACCTACAGCATGGGATTTACTTATCTCGATCAAGTTTCGAACTTGTCTATCACGTGTAACATGAATAGGAGGAGTATCAGGAGCCATCTGTTGCATTATTTCGTCAGGTAACAAGTAAGTTAAATCCATAACCTCTATGTTCATGTCTAGGTTGTAATCTTCTTGAGCCATTTCAACAAGTTCGGCATGTGCAGAACCATCACTTAAAAAGAACGTTCTTGCTCCCTTCATATTATCCACCACAAAATCCCAAAAATTATTTCTGAAAAACCATTCTCCATATACTGCAGGTAACTGGCGAATAATCTACAAAAAAAAAATTAGATTAAAACACATTAGCAAACATAGAACATCAGATTAATAAAAAAAAAACGCATAAGACTTCATAAGATGGAAAACTTCTTAAAAACATTATTAAACATGAATGTTTGTAACCTCATAATTATCACCAATAAAGTTATGAATTCTATTCAGGAGTCCCAATATTGACTAATAAACATGAATTAACAAGAAAATATTAAAAATTCATTTTAAGTTAGTTAGGAGAAAATTGAAGTTTAATAAATATTTACATAGAAGACTTCTTAAGTGGAAGACGTCCTCAGGAAGTTTTCCATTTTGGTCATTTCTGTAATTGCAAATTTACGAATGAAGACTTCTAAAGAAGTCTACTCTACAGAAGACATCTTGAGAAGTCTTCCTTTGCAAATATTGGCTTACTTTTGAATTTGAAGTTTTTCAAAAATCCCAGAGAAGACTTCTCGGGAAGTTTTCTCGGATAAACATGTTAGTTTTGCAATTGACCGAAGTTTGTCAGAAATTTGACTTTTTATAGAAGACTTCCCTGATAAACAGGTTAGTTTTGCAATTGACCGAAGTTTGTCAAAAATTTGACTTTTTATACTATTGGGAGACTTCTATATAAGTCTTCTTAAAGTCTTCCTGAAGTCTTTTCAGTGTCACACGAAGTCTATTGTGTTACTTTTGCAATTGATTATATTTGACTTTTCCAGAGAAGACTTCTTTCCCAGCCAAAGGTTTGACCAAAACCCGGAATAAAATTTGAGAAGACTTCCAAAGAAGTCTTCTCATTAATATTAAATGTTTTACTATTATTTTTCAATTGTAAAAGTAACTCACGCAGACTTCTTTCGACAACGAGAAGACTTCGGGAAGACTTTCAGAAGACTTATTTTAAAGTTTTCTCCAGGAAGACTTCCCAAGAAGTTTTCTCTGGGATTTTCGAAAAGTTTTTGTTAACAAAGGAAAATTAGAAGACTGTTAAAAACACACAAAAGGTCAATTGCAAAACTAACCTAAGCATTGACCAGAAGACTTCTATAGAAGTCTTCTCGACGAAGAAGTCTTCTCGACGAAGAAGTCTTCTTCTTCTGTTAAAAACACACAAAAGGTCAATTGCAAAACTAACCTAAGCATTGACCAGAAGACTTCTATAGAAGTCTTCTCGACGAAGAAGTCTTCTCGACGAAGAAGTCTTCTTCTTCTGTTAAAAACACACAAAAGGTCAATTGCAAAACTAACCTAAGCATTGACCAGAAGACTTCTATAGAAGTCTTCTCGACGAAGAAGTCTTCTCGACGAAGAAGACTTCTAGAGAAAACTTCTTCGTGAACAGATCTGAAAAAATAATTATTGCATACCTTCAAGTCGTGAGATGACTTGTGTGGTTTCTCCAATCACCCAAACTTCACCACAATAGCTACCAACTCGTTAATGACCAAGAATCATGACCTTTGATGTCTCTATGAACCTTGCACAATTTGAAATCGAAAACTTCAATTTTTTTGATGAATTTGGAGAGATAGTGAAAGAGATGTGATTTGTGTGCATAAGAAATGAGACAGAATGAGAAAAGTTTGAAACTTTAGTGCATTAACACCTTCAAAATGGTTGTCCATGGTGGTTGGTGTATTGATGACAAAGACAATATTGTAAATATTTGGTGAAGATGAGGATGATAAAGTAAAAGACACATTTAAAAAAAAAAGTTAATGGCATTTTCGTGAATAAATTGAACTTCTAAGATGAATAAAGCAAGAAAAAGTTTCAAAAAAAAACATAGGTTCTTTTTGTGTTTGACCACAAATTTTAGGTCATTTTTGAAAAAAAACCCAAGATTCATTGCTTTTTATTTTTGAAAATGATTATTATTATTTTTCCTCCCCAAAACTATTTCAAACTTATTTTTCTTATAGTAAATTAATTTCATTAAATAAAATTTTGACTAATTAACGTATAATATTTTTTTTTTATTCTTTTGAAATCTATTTTATAATGCTTTATAATTCCATATATCAACGAAAAAGGTTTAGTTGTTTAATAATTATATTTTAAATAGTAGTTATATATTTTCTTTATTTATATAAAAAAATTTTTGTGATATAATCCTAGCATATACGTGTTTTTAATTGTATAAAAAAGCTATAGTTATTAAAACCATATTTACTAAAGCGAAAGCCTAAAGCGAAAATCCGCAACAATCAGACCCTTAGCTTTGTTACAATTAACACTTTTAATCATATTGTATTATCCACGTCATGCATATTGTATCAAAAGATTCAAAACTGATAATAGTTACCAATACTGATACTAGAATATAAAAACAATTAATTACTTTCTCATGTCGAGGCATCACATAGACCGATCATCTATTATGAATTATATAAAATAAAACTGAAATTTCAGAAAAATAACAATTATAAATTAATCGCGAATGGTCCGGAGACGACGGAATTAATTGGTTGTACTCGCCATCGTCGCCATCCACATCTATCTCATAATTCTAACACCACAACTGCAGAATCAAAAATACATAAAGAGACATTAGAACAATAAACCCAGTAACAAAAAGCATATATTTTTATATAGCAACTTTTATTTGAAAATATTCAATATTAGCGGCCAGATTTTGGAGTTAGTTTTCGTATTTTAAAACTAAATATATATATATATATTTTTATCAAAAAAAAATATTTTTAAAGAAAGTTTTTGGTATTTTAAAGAGAAATGCCCTAGGATAGGCCTAAAAAAGTTTTTGTCACAAATATAGACTCTAAGGATCAAAATGACCAAAATATTTCATTGAAGAGGTAAACATACATTTATACCCTTAGAGTTAACTAATCCAAACCTTACGGTATAGAATTAAGAAGTGGAGATTTGAGATTGAGGTTTAAAATTTTATAAAATAAAAAATAAATATTAAAAACTTGAAAATAGAAATTTTAAAAATAGTTTCAAAAAGTATTTTCGAATTACAAAAAGAAAATTTGAAAAAAAATTCGAAAAAAAAAAATTAAATATATAAGAAATTTCGAATTTGAAAACATATAATCTAAAACATATATCTAGGGTATTAGTGTCAATTTACCTATTAAATGAAACATTTTGGTCATTTTCCTCCTTGTAGTCTATTTTTGTGAGCAAAACTTGAAAATTGTCTATTTACGAGAATTGCCCTATTTTAAATCTTTAGCAAAAAAAAAAAGAAATAAGAAAATTCCAAAATATTTATTTTTTATGTCAATGGTCTTACATTCAGAATCAGTGGTGATCCAGTTGCCTTTCCTGGATCGACATTGATAAGGTGGCTTAGGACCCAAGGAATCGAAGTTTGCTGGTGCAGAAACAATGGAGATGTGATCAGAGGAAGAGAATGTTGTGCAACTCTCACAACTCTCCCATCTCAAACTTATACTTGCACTGCTCATTCTTTTTGATTCTTTATTCGCCTCTCTCATTGTCTTCAACTTTCTTCCGTTTCTTAACCCCATTATCTGCAAAACTATGCTTCATCAAGAACAGAAGTTACTAATCAATTTGAGTTCTTGTGAGATTGATATTCATACCTTAGGGGTAAAGAATTTGGCAGCCTTGTCGGATTTGGCTGCTGCAGCCCATTTAATAAGCTCCTTCATCCTTGAAAGCGTGGCCTTAGTTTTAGCTTTGGTCTGCTCGCTGTTCACCTTCTCTTTTTTGCTTTCTTCATGTTTCTCCGGTTCCAAGGCTTTGATAGCCTTTTTCGGATCAAACCTTGTCAGTGGCACTTCTTTTTCTTCTCCTACTTGTGCCTTCAATTTCGCCATGGCACGAAGCAAATGTTCTCTCTTCAAGCTGCCAAGTCTTCTTAAATTCAGTGTGCTATAGAAACAAGCGTCAGCTACATCTTTTTGACACCATAACCATATTCTTCTGTAATTCCTCTGGTTTTTATGTTTAGACCCTCTTGTTGATGACTTTCTTGTTCTGCGATCTGCGCAACCTCAATCACATCAATTACATGTTAACTTGCAAAGCACAATAATGAAACATATCCAAGCCAATCTTGTAACCTTCAAGATCTTCTATACATTGTGATCTAATTTCGAAGGACAATCAAGAAATGTTTCGTCACTTACTTGTTAGAGTTGTAGCGGCTTCATGAGCAGTACCATTGGATGAAAATGACTCTGATTTGCCTATTTCCTTTCCTAACTTGAAGAGCCATTGAAAGACCTGGTCAAAACTCAAAAGTTTAGACGCTTATAGATACAGTGATTTGTGTTATGGACACATGTGAACGATACATAACGCATGTGACTATGACAAACCTCCATGTTCTGGCTGAAGATGCTGTTTGTACAATATAGTATAGAGCTTTTGTGATTATTCGCGTTTGAATAATGCTAGTGGGTCAAATACAGATCTGTCCCCCAAATGTGTTAAACAGATTCTCCCTCACATATGATTAGAGACCTTGGAACAGAAGATGAAGACAAGACCTAGATGACTTGGAAAACAAAAAAGATATAAGTGTTGACTAATTTGTTTGACTCAAATCTAATTTGGGGTGTATAAGCAAACACAACATGGGATTGTATCAAAGTGGGGTTTTTATACATGCACATGCATGGTTCTTGTGGCTGTGGATTTTCGCTACTATATGTCGTAAAGGATGTCACTTAGTTTTAATGCTTTGTTGCCATTATTCGTTGCCACACACTTGCAAGTCATGTCATTAAATTTCATGGGGTATCTCAACTAAATTTTCTGGAAGTTCGAATATTCTAGACCGTTCAAAGCATGAGTACATGTGTATGTAAGTTTACCTTTCTATTTGTTGTTACTGGCGTTACATATTCAATAGTGAAGAATGTATATTATGATTCAAGGTTGTTTGATGATCATGAATAAACCTTACTTGTAAATTTTAATTCCTAAACACATACTTTAATTAGTCACTACAAGAAATCGATCAAATAGCCATAGAATTTTTCATAGCTGAAGAGGATAATCTATAGCTAAATGTAGCATGCGACAGATACGGACGAAAAATCGTGGCATCAGCACCAACACTATACCTCCGACCCGTTGCTATGTTGTAGCTTGCGCACAATGGATGTGCGAGAGCACCGACCGTAGCTATTAGCTATAACGTAGCTACGATCTGTTGTACATAGACAATGCTTCTAGCAATAGATTTAGCGTAGCTAAATAGCTACAAAGCTTAGCTACGACTTTTCTTTAGCAAAGGTATAGCAAATGCAGCTGCGAATTTGGCTACAAGTGTTTTGTATCTAAAATTAGGCATGGGCATATTTCCCGGATCCGAAGATCCGAACCTGTATCGATCTGAAGATCCGAACCGGTATCGATCCGAAAAATCGGGTTTCGGATCGGATTGGGATATAAAGAAATATCCGATTGGATAAGATTTTAAATTAAATCGGGTACCGGATCGGATTCGGGCTATATCCGGGATCCATACGGGTATCCGATTAGACCCGACTAAAGCATAGTAAAGGTAACTAATAACTACTACTAACCCTAGTTTCGTTTGTTATGGTGTGTTATGTAACTTATGTTAATGTCATCTTGTGTAAGTTTATTTTGTTATCGTATATTTTGAGTATCCTAGGTTCTATTGGATTAAATGGTTCGTTGATACACTAGCAAATAACCTAACTGAACCAAATCTGTTAAATTTTTGGTTATTTCGGTTATTTTGGTTCTATTGGATTATATGTATTGGTGATATACTAAAAACCAAACCAAATCCGTTACATTTTTGATTACTTCGGATGTAACCTGATCCGAACTGGATTCGACCGTACCGAACCGTGTCTGAACCGGAATTTTAAAATACCCGATTGATACCATTCTCACTAAATCCAAAATATCCAAAATCTGAAAAATCCGACCCGGATTCGAACCGGTAATCTGAATGCCCAGACCTATCTAAAATATTTGGATTCAGATTTGCAGTAGCCAATTTTGTGGTTATTAGTAATGAAATTATAATCCTTACATAAAATTAGTAACGCCACCTCGGTAATAGCTCAGAGCTAACGGGATACAATCAGAAAAGCATGTCCATCACAAAATAACCTAAACCAAGAAATAAGAATTAACAACATTAACAAGTTAAGAACTTGGCCCAAAATGACCGGAACGCTGTCTGCTTAATCAAAAATTATTAAAATATATAAGCATTTTAAATTGTGAAAGCTATAGGAGAATATGCAAGAGTCACATGGAACATTTTGAGTACGAAGTTATTACTAATGAATTCATTAAAATGACAAATATGTAGAAATAAGAAAAATTTACGTTATAACTTCTAAGACACATTCTCACTTTCCATTAACAAAAAAAAGTATTTTCCTCATTCTTCTTTGTTTCGTAACTAAACCAAACTGTCCAGTTACACAGACAAGTAAAATATAAAATATATAGTTTCTTCTTCTCCGGCTGGCTGTTTATCTCACCTCTTCCATGAGGGATTCCGTCGCCTTCTCTTCTTTCGATTGATGTTCTCTCCGTTTGGTCTCTCTGATGCAATTGTTTGTAGATCTGGGAGTTCGTTGTTCCGTGTTGAAGTTAGCAACAGTGATTTCTTCTCTGGTGTGTAGTGGTCGGTTTTCGTTCTCGTTCGGTAGTCTCCCTTTCCTCACTCAATCTGTTCTCCTCTCGCTCAAGGACGGTGGCTGAGTTCAGGTCTTATGTATATCATATGTGCTATATATTTTTAAATATTAAAAAAGAATGGTAAGATGATTGAAAATATTAGAATCTTGTCTACGAAAACACATCCACAAATCTTAATCCATGAAACTTCATCCACGAAACCTCATCCACGAAACTTTGTAAGATTTGGAATTTTTTCCAAAATTAGATGTCGAGACAAACATGTACATATGAACATATCCACATAATTTACTACATAATTTACTACTCTATGCTCGGATACTACTATTTTTGTTCTTTGATATAAATTGTCCACAACTCATTCATTCGAAACCACTGTCTACAACTCATTCGTTCAAATTTCACCGTCCACAACATATCGTCCACGCTACTTTGTCCACTTAATTAAATTTTAATTATTCTAAAATATAAAATATCAAAATAAATATATACATATGGATCTCAAAATATAAAGGAAATGAATAATTTATTATATATATATATATATATATATCAATTTATATATCGTAGTATCAGACAGTAACAAATAAAATCAGCTGGAAACAAAAAAATAAAAAAGAGAACCTCTAAATCGTTAGAGACTAAAAAAAGAATAATTGAAAAAAAACTATTTTCAAATCTCTTAGAAAAAAACAAGTACATCTCATATAAGCCAATAGATCTGCTTTTCTTTTTTAAATCGACGTTACTTAGCAGAGCACAATTTTCATGACACCTACCATATAAATCTACTAACTAAACAATTCTAACGAAATACAAACTAAACAACTAACTACTTTTACACTTCAATGACCGTGAGAATGACACCTTAGACACACATAGAGGGCATTTTCGTCTCATTCACACTTCGGTTTCGTAAAAAGGAGGTGGAAAGTGTCCCTCGAGCACAAAGTGACTGATATTGTTAAAAAGATAGATAAGTGCCTCGTAATGTAATTCACTCTAGAAATAAAGTAACTCAGAAAGTAAAAAGCATAAAATATAAATTACAACAAAATAATCCACGAAACAGAAATATGATGAGTATTATCTAAAACAGACACTTTTAAATACCATATTCAATTAGAATAATTTTAAGAGAGACCCAATATTATACAATTATTCTGTTTTTTTGCTTAAGAGCTCCGCTCAGCTTCTAAATTCCAGCCTCCTACTCTTATTTTGGTTGAAGATTTAAAGATTATCGCAGATTGAAATCAAGTCCACTGATAGATACACAAATCCACTCTTAGTCTTCAATACTTGCAGATGTTCCGATGAAAACTATGTTTCTTTGTTTTAGAGCTCCGCTCAAATATAGGAGATTGGAAATCCTTCTGAACATGTTTTTCTTGTGCCATTTGATCTCATACCTGATGAAAATATTGATGCGGCAAGTTCGAGTTCTAGGACTTTATCCATGCTCGATTTCATGGGGATGTTCCTCCTATGGGTCGGATAATTGGTATGGCTAACGCAGTGTGGGGTAAATCAGGTAGAATTTTTGTAACGCCCCGACCGTCCATGGCTAATGGGCCACCCACACTCAATCGGCCCGTGGGCTCCATCCCATATGACGGGCTGTGCGTTAATTTTCCAAGGCCCAAAAGTCTTGTTTACTGACCCTGCAATCATCATATGACATTTCTCCATTCTTTTGGCCTCACTCACACAGTATCGCGAATCACTTCCTGATAGCTCATTCATCCTTCCACTACTCCAGCTCAAGCACGTTTAACTCTGGAGTTCTAAACGGATGTGTGACGGAAAAGGTAAGTCAACTTTGGTGACATACGTAACCAAATCAATCATCTAAGCATTTCAATATATCACAACTCAGGATGTTACAATTCACCCCCTCTCAAAGAACGCAACGTCCTCGTTGCACCCCACGATAGGTCTCAAGACGCCTCACGGGTCAGAACCAAGATGGCTAACCATCTCAGATACCACTTGTAACGCCCCGACCACCCACAGCTAATGGGCCACGCACGCCCGCTAGCTCACTCGGCCCGTGGGCCCCATCCCATCTGACGGGTGGTGCGTTAATTTTCCAAGGCCCGAAAGTCTTGTTTACTGACCATGCAATCACCACATGACATTTCCCCATGCTTTTGGCATCACTTCCCGATAGGTCACCCATCTTTCTACTAATCCAGCTCAAACACGCTTAACTGTGGAGTTCTAAACGGATGTGTGACGGAAAAAGTAAGTCAACTTTGGTAACATAGGTAGACAAATATATTTTATCAAGTTTGTTATTTGGTGTTGAAAATCTCGTAGCTCATTGGCCTGTCTCTTCCCCATCTGACCCATTTTTAATTGTTCAACCTGAGTTCGAATCTTTCTTTTGCACCTCTTTTTAAAATTTTCTCTTTATTTTAATTTAAAGCTGGGCCAAGCCCAATTAATGACACCTCTAAAATATAATCATGGGTCTGCCACTGTAACGGAATAAGGAGAATTACAACAGACTTTTGTATCCGATATCTCAGGCAAAAAGATAGTCGCTTAAGGTTCATTTTACTGAAGAGAACACAAGATATGTGTAAGCCCGTTCCTAATAAAAGATCTATATTCTAGAGAAAACGTTTGTTTCAAAAAGATACATATTTTATATTTCCAATGTAATTTTTGTCAACTAATAATGAGAAATTGCGAAGTTCAAAAACATTAATTGCATTTTTTAAAATCTTATTGATTTAAAAATATAGAAAATATAAAGTTACAAAAAACTACACATTTATAGCTAAGTTTTAATATGTTTTATTAAAAAGTGTGAAAATTCTAAAACATGAATCTTTTAGGAACGGATGGAGTATATAATTATTCCGCACGGTTGAAACCGTAACCCACTAGTTTCAGTTGAGCTGCTTTATTTTTTATTTATTTTTTGGGTGGCTTGGAGGTTTCAATATTTTTGTAAATTTATGATTGGCTTTGTTTTCTTACAAAAATAAAATAAAAATTGTTGTGTGGGGTGGTACGTATTGATATAAATTCCATTGCCGGCACAAAATCTGCGAGATCGAACGTGCTATGGTTCATACCCGCATGTCATATTTACGTGTGAGGTGCCCATATCTCAACCTGTGAGGTACATCACGTCATCAACTTCAAGTACAGCACCCCAGTTTGGTCCCAAGTTCCAGTTATGATAACTGAACTGAGTCGGCCCAAACGTGTCCGAAATGTGTTCCTTTTTTTTCGAGAAAGGTTAGAAATGTGTTCTTTACCTCAATCGGTCAATGTAAAAGAAAAAAACTCCAAATTTATTTTAAATAAATAGCACTAATATAGTATCACTACTATATAAAAAGAGCTATTTTTGAAGTTTCTAAAGGGTGCCACATAGGCAGAAATATTTCTCACCAATCAATCTGCCATGTCACTACGGGCCGGGTCACAAACCAATTTCAAGTTCCGGTCCAAACTTGCCCCATTCCGGCCCAACCTCAGATGCTTCTTATTATATGTGGGACCCACTATGTACTTACTAACTTAAGAAATCGTATGAGGTTGTTTCTGGGCCATAAGTTTGATTTACGATGGTAATCCTTAGCCCATTAAAAAGACACTCAAGGCATCGTCCGCTCTGATCTAGGGTTTCCAAAACTATTTTTCCTTTCGACGATATGGTTCCGTCTCCGCCCTCTCCCCCCCCTTACTTTAAGATACGTTAATCGGTATTCATGGCAGTCTTAATTTTCTACACCCCTTCCATCTTCCTTATGATACCCTTAATGACTTCCCTGTTTCAAAACGTCAGCCATAGCCCTCTCTATATAAAGTCGATCCTCGAGACCGGGATTAAACATCGCAACTCCCATCCCTGCTTTCGTCATCCGCAGTGGCTTATACTACAGACGTGAAAATGTCTTCCTTTGCTGTTTTTGGTGCTCAATCAGCCGGTCCCCACGCTACTTTCTACGATCTCCACCTTTGTCGGTCTATTCAAGTCGTTGTCGGCCGTCTCTTATGCTTTTGGGATTCCCGCAATAACAATAAGAATGGCGAGTTCATGGGTAGCACCATACTCTTCCTAGATGAAAAGATGAACATGTATGTACATCTACTCTTTTAGATTAATGATTTACCTAGGAGTTTCTTGATCTAGAATGTAAAATTATAATTACCAAAACCCCTTATGTCTGTTTGTGACATTTGAACGCAGCTGATGTAACTTTGTCTAGAATATATATTTATGCTAAATCTGCTGCTCAAAGGTATAGTCATTTCAATATGTATCACTCATTTGTAACCTAAACTAAAACATACTTGCTCTTTTCATGGTAACTATATCTGAACTCCACTCCGGCCACCAAGTTCTACTTTGACACCACCATCCCCGCTATTGAAGCATTCACAGAGAGGTTCGTCTAGAGAGCTTTGGAAAAAAAAAAATTTAAAATGCTTCCTTTAACATTTACCCCTTATTATGTATTTATCTTCTATAATGCTTTTTGTCACACAATTGTTCACCAACTAGCTTGGGAGGTGCAGCAGGAGAGGTTTTTACACGGGTAGAAACCATGGGAGGTATTAGAAAGAAAGAACTTGTGACAATTGGTGATATTCATACCTACCTGTCCAACTCCAACGCCCAGGTTAGTATAGCTATTTAATTTCATTTTGTAAAATCACATTCTCAATGTGTTACTAAATTTATTCTTCTAATGCTACGTCTATTTTTGCTGTAAAGAGCCAGGAAGCTGATTTCCTCTACAAGTTAGGATTGTCGGCATCCTCCAACAGAATGGTTGGGCTCATGTCTCTTGCACCGGTTGCAGCAAGAAGCTGGACAAATATGGCACCTCATGTGTTTCACTCATGTCCATGTTCAAAAGTAAGAAATAGAAATACTCGACCATGTCCAAAAGTAAACTCAAAATTGTAAATGATCATAACACCTTAATGCTACTTTATGCAGGTTCCGTGTAGAGCTCGCCGTTGAAGATGGCAAAGACAATGCAAACGTTTGTGGTCTTTGATACCGAGATGTCTAAACTCACCAAAACGGAAGCAGCAACACTAGCTCTTGAGGAGGTTTGGGCTCTACGATAAAAAGCCATTCATATACGGTTTTCAAATTTTGATTACAACTCTATCCAACGCACTGATCTTTAGCCAAAAACAGATTAACAGCGTTGGAGGTCCAGAGCTACCTTGATGCCTTGAAGAACTAGCTGGGAATCAATATGTTTTCCACATACGTGTCACTCCCTTCAACTTCACCTCCAACCACCGTACCTTCACTGTGTCTTGCTTGACCCTCTGACCGAGGTTGTTTCCTCTTACTTATATATTTAATTTAATAACGTTAAGACGCAAAACTGAAACGTTTATTTGTCTTAAAGAGAACCGAGGCTGAAAGGGCTCCAGGGGGAGATGTCCACACATGACAAGCACCGTCATCTGCTACCGACACTGGTGGTCTTTCCGGCAAGGCGAAGGAAGTTGATGACACGAATCTACCTTCTGAGAAAAAGAAGAATCGGAAGTTGACCCCGTGAGTGATTGGTGCAACTCCACAAAACCGTCAACCCACTTAGCTTTCCTGCATTTTCAATTTACTAAATTGCTATGTATTTCGGATTTCTGAGTTTTCGTTTTCTTTTCAATTATCTGCAAACTATCATTCACTGGTTTAACATGTACTTTTTAATTAAATTATGGGGAACATTGGCGAGTATTATCTTATTTGCTGTCCATTTACGCGCCCTTCGTTTATCCCATGCATACAAATCCATATGTAACTTTAAAAAAGCACTGGTGGGGTCAGTTACAAATGTGACTAGATTAAAACAAAACTATGCAAATCTGCAATATAGTATGCCTAAGAGTAAAACACCTACATTATATACCATATAGATGAGAAGCTTCACGTCAACATCAATCAAAAACATATTTTTCAATGTTATTATTTATGTTTCTTACAGTTAAATATATCATTCACAATTTTTATTTAAAATGAATTTTTTTATATATATACTAAAAACTTTACCTTAAATAAATCCCCTATACTATATTTGCGAATTGATTTTGCCACATGTACTTTGTACAATCATTTTTACAAAAAAAATGATGACATGGCTAACAAGATTGAAAACATGGCTTATAGTTAATATGACATGGACAATCACATTTATTAGTGACATATATTTTTGGTACACTTTATAAAATATGGCAATAACTAATACATTACATTTATTGTTGATTTATATTTTTGTTAAACTTCTTAAAATTTGGTAATAATTCATAAATCATAACTAAAATAAATATATTGAAATATGCATTATAAATTTCGAAATACATTATTTAATTGTATTTTTATAATTATACAACTTTTATTACTAATATTTTCAAAATTTTCTACATTTTTTTAAAAAATTAATAAATTGTTAATAGTAATTTTATTAGTTTCTTTTAGATATCTACAAATTTTATAAATATTGTTTAGCTATAATTTTTAATAACTATATAATTTTTATATGATTTTTAGTAATTTTATACAAGTTGATTTAATACATTTAACCAAAATAAACAGATAAAAAATTTATCTAAGATTTGAATTTTAAATATATTACATATATATTATTAAATGTAATTTAAAATAAACAAAATTATTATTTTTCTTAATTTTATGCTTAAATAATCAACTTTATATTAAATATTAGTCAAAAATAATAAAATATATAATATTAATAAATTTCATTTTAAATATAATTTAATTTTTAAAAAATTTATCATTGCACCATGTGCGGAAAAACACCTAGTAAATAAATAAAGGTAAAGTTTTTTTAATCCTAAAAACCTATATAAATGTTGAGCCGGACATGATTGCAAAAACTTAAAAGGAAAACATCTAGTTGACAAAATAAAAAACACCTACATTTTATCATATACTACTAGATAAGAAGCTTCCATGTCAATAACAATAAAACACAAAAGCAAACATGTTTTCAATGTAACAATAAATAAAAAAGACATTGCATAAAACCATACTTCAGCATACAATGAGCGACTTGACGAAGCTCAGAAAATGACATTTACATAAAAACACCAAACAAATCCTACGGCTCTCGGGGGATTTCAGCAAAACCTTTCCCTTTGCATCGGTCTGGTTCTGACCCGAGAGATAGCACCTAGACACAAAACCAGTTTCAGTTATTGCAAAGGCTTTTTCTAATACCCTAATGATTCATATCAAATTTTACCAAGACAATGGCTTTATCGCGGATGGTTTCCGCTTGATCTTGGACGACCAAACCTTCGTCTTCTTCTTGGAACATGATTGGAACCATCACCTGTTTCGTTTTGTAAACGCAACCCTTCACCATCATCATCATCATTGTCTTCATCTTGTAGACCCAATAGATTCTCCCCCCAAAGATATCGCCTATCTGAAGAAGAACGGCGATGAGTGTTCCTCCAAGCCCTTGACCTGTGAGATCTTGATCCACCACCACCACTGCCACTACCACTAGACCCTCCGTTGTTTTCAAGAGACCCAATCATCTGAAACAGTACGAAAGTAGTCCAAATGTCGCTGCTGCTGTTGCTGCCGCCTCCATTTCCGGCTTCCCTCTCACCTGGGAACCTATCTCCGTTTTCTATAACGTAGTCTCCTACAACAACAGCACCGGGCATGGCAGAACGTATCGCACTGACTATATCTCCATACTCCCTCTGGTTCTCCAGGCGTCTCCAAGCTCTCTCTCTCGTCGGATCAGTGTCTGAAGGACGAGACGTTGGGTGGATCCTTCTTGCATGTCGGCGCAGATCCTGGTAGTTACCCGTGAATGAGCAAGACTCTCGTGAGCAGCTTCTGTTCTTCATGTCGAGATAGCTTCTCACTTCTTCTACCACCTTAAATCCTAAAACAGTACCACGGCAAAGAGGACATTTCAAATTCGTGGTTTCCTCTCCCACTCCACTCCTCCTCAGGGACTCAGAATCCCTAACAGCGACTTGGTTTCCAGGCACACGGTGGAAAGTGCTTTGAGGTTCGTTAATGTTTGCCCTTGAAGCAGAGTTTGGCTCGGGATTGGGATCAGTTGGGGGTTCGGAGTGCAGTTTCTTGAACCTGTCGAGGCAATTGGAGTGACGGTAACTGGTGTCACAGATGTAAGACCTGCAACCTTTGTCGTGAGAGGTGCAGAGCAGGAGAACAGCATTGTGAGGGTGATCCATGCAGACAGGACATGTAACCTCATCCAGTACTTTGTGAAGAGCATTAGGATCTGACTCGGGACTTAATTTTCGCTTTACCCCAGCCATCTTGTTCTAAACACTGTGTAAAGCTACTCACGCATACAGTTAGAAAAACTTGTTGACTTTGTCAATTAAAAGGGAAAATTTACACGAGAAAAAAGACATTGATTTACATGAATCAAAATAATGTAGCAGCAAAAAAAAAAAAAAAATAAAGATTCAAGAACCAAGTGAAAAACATAAGAAACATATATATTATAGTGATACATGGTGTTGAACTTTTCATAAATAAACTTGGACAAAGAGAGATAATTAGCTGAAAATAAACTTACCGAAAGAGATCAATCAATCTTTATTAGGAGGCTGTCGAAAATCTACTTTGTTACTATTTGAGGGGCTGAACTTTTAACTTGAAGATCACTTTTTCTGAACAAAACCACAAACACAGCAAATATAAATTAAGTAAAGCACAATAAATTTGTTAAGCAGTTGGGAAACCAAAGTGTCCTAAAACCTGCATCCCCAAAAAAAAGCAGCCTGAGAAACTTATCCCAATAGCATGATTGTTCATTAACACACAACTAGGTAGGTCCACACATATACATATTCATAGAAACCACTGTCAAGTTAGTAGCATCATCATTGGAAGATAATAAACGACAGAATCCTACAACCATGACAACGTGTTTGCTCCTTGAGACATTAGGGATTTACTAAGAGAGAGTTTGGCTGAATTGGAAACCAAGAGAACGCACTCAAATCACAAAGTTTAAATCATTAGAAATCAGATTCTTTATTCCTAAACATGAATATAATATCCAAATCTCTCCGTCAAATTCACAAACTTTCAACCACAAACCCAAACCCATATGTCAACAAAGAGTTAACACAAGAAATCACTCAAATCCAAGTTTAAAACCTTTGGAATCTAGTCAATTTCACCAACTTTCAACGACGCAAACAAATATACTCACAATCATTACATATTTCATCAATGGATCTATCAAGAACTAGATCCCGATCAATCCGACATAACGTGGATTAAAAATCAAATCAAATCGGGTGAGGAATTTACAAATCGAAGGTTCTTCCGTCTGCAAAGGACTCGATTCTGATGGTAATCTCTCTTTCTCTCGATCCTCTCTCTACCTATATGAGAAGATTGGAAGATGCTGAGATTTAGGAGGAAATTGGGTTCGGCGTAACAATGAAAGGACAATCGATGATTTCACTCTTATTTACGGTTATTTTTATCACGCCAAACAAACAAACATCGCACTCGCAACCCCTTTTTTTTCTACAATTTTTCCCTACATTATTTTAAAAAGCTTAATTAATTGAAAACTAAAAAGAAAATGGACATTTAAAAATCAATAAAAGTTGTCATACTCTTCATTAATCTCAAAAATATACATGCTCTTCGTTAATCTCAAAAATATCACTCTCTTTTATTGACCAAACCATTCTGTATTAGATTATAGGAAAAAAAATTATGTTTAACACTTTCAAGGTATCATTTTTCATCTTTACCACCACTAAAGTGATATTTTCAAAAAATATATTCTTCACTAAGTGACAAAATACTCTTATACTCTTGTTATTTATATATATAATAAATCATTATTTAAATAATTTTTTTAAAAAATTATATTTTCGAATTATACTTTTCAAATTCGAATTTTTTTATAAGCTTTTTTTTTGAAATTTTGTTTTTCGATTTTTTTTTCAAATTTTTTTTTTGAAAATCGAAAATTATGTTTGAAACTATTTTTTTTTTTTAAATTATATTTTTAAAGTATTTATTTATATATTTATTAGAATCCTAAATTTCACGTTCCAAAAACCCTACCTTACCCCTCAACTTTAAAACCTAAGTCTATATTAGTTAACCCTAGGGGTAGAACCGTCTTTTATCATTCATTAAAAGTGAGGGTAAAAATGATTAGTGTAAACATGAAAATTGGTAATATGAATGTGGTATTTGTGACAATTTCTCTATATTATAGTCAACATAAGTCGTCATCTATTTATTTGTTGTTTTGCCCAAAAAAAAAAGTTATTCACATTTAAACGCCTAAAACCTTAACTGATTTCATCTCTCTGATTTTAAACTCGAAATCATCTCTTACAAATCAACATAACGAAATGGTGAGAAGAAAATGTTTTGTGCAACAATGAGAAAGATAATAGAGGTGAGCATGAACCTATAGTGATGAACGAACCAAGTAATTTTGAAAGTAATGATGAAGATGAGTAAAGCCAAGTTACAAAAAAAAAATGATGAAGATGAGTGCAAACCTATGACTAGTGATAAATTTGATGTTATTTGGTTGAGGTTACAAATGAGGTTTAAGCATGGTTTTGAAAACCGGTCCGACCGTGACTCGTTGAAGAACCCGAGTCGGATTCGGTTTAAAATTCGGATTTGAACAAAACCGGTAAAACTGGCTAAAAATCAGTAAAACCGGTGATCCAGGTCAACTTCAAACCCTGGTTCTAAAAATCAACATATAATTAATGTGTTTTCATGTTATTCAAATTTAGTATTTCATAATCAATGTTTGACTATCACTATTTAATTTGTTTTTTATTAAGTTTTTTGTTTCATAAGAAACAACGTAAAAAAAATATTTTTAGCTATGATATACTTCTTATTTTGCCATATTTATAAAAAAAAAAATAGAATTTTAGTTGAAAGAATAAATAAATACGGTAATATGAACAGTCAATTATTTGGTTTTTATCAATTTCAGTTCACATAATATTCACTTGTTTATAGTATATATATAGCTAGATTTATCACTACAAGAAAACAGCGGTATTCTGACGGACATTCCGACGGAAAATGAAATCCTCGGAATATACCGAGGAATTTTGTGTTTCCTCGGAATTTCCTCGGAATATACCGACGGAATTCCGAGGAAACCTCAGTCCGTCGGAATATTCCGAGGAAATTCCGAGGAACAATGTGTTCCTCGGAAAAAACCGATGAATTCTGAGAAAATATTATAGCCGTTGGAGAGCCGTTGGAGGATTTTACAAAATTCCGAGGAAATTCCGACGAACTAGCCTTTTCCGTCGGAATTCCGTCGGAATTTCCTAGGTATGTCGGCAGGATTTAAACTATAAATACAAGCACTCCTCTTCCTCTTCTTTCACTCCATATCTTCATCCTCCCTCTTACTCTATTTACACACGAATTTGATTCATAAAAAATATGTCTTCTTCAAATTATTTTCGTTCTTGGATCGATCGACCTCATTTGGATCCGAACACGAGATTGCTTACGGAAGAATACCAACGAGGTATAAC
>NC_027754.1:12546019-12576636 GCF_000695525.1 Brassica oleracea var. oleracea
TATATAGATTAAATCCTGCCGACATACCAAGGAAATTCCGACGGAATTCCGACGGAAAAGGCTAGTTCGTCGGAATTTCCTCGGAATTTTGTAAAATCCCCCAACGGCTATAATATTTCCTCGGAATTCATCGGTTTTTTCCGAGGAACACATTGTTCCTCGGAATTTCCTCGGAATATTCCGACGGACTGAGGTTTCCTCGGAATTCCGTCGGTATATTCCGAGGAAACTCCGAGGAACCCCAATTTTGTGTTTCCTCGGAATTTCCTCGGTATATTCCGAGGATTTCATTTTCCGTCGGAATGTCCGTCAGAATACCGCTGTTTTCTTGTAGTGATGGAAGAACATGATAATAGAGAAATTGTGACAGGTGGACAATGTTAATGAAGAGGAAGAAGATGATGCGATAGAGAGTGATAATCATGGTAAAGATGAAACATATGGTTTTAAAACTAAAGATGATGAAAGTGTAAATTGTGAGGCATGCTTGTTTTATAATCAGATATTGATGATGAGGTTGAAATACTGGAAGAGGAGATAGATGTATTCGTCAATGTGAACTACAATGAAAAAATTCATCATGAAGATGACTTCTACCTGCCGTTGATGACTCATCCAGTGACGAAGAAGAAAACACAGAGTGATTGGTTAAAAGGAATTTAACTGATGGTGTTTTCTAGGGGTGAGACTTTTAACCGGAACCTTTTACCCGAACCGGACCGACCCGAAATGGACCAGTTCAGTTCGGTTTCGGATATGGCTATATTACCTGATGGGTCCTTGCTTCTAATACCTGTGGGTATTGGTTCTGATGCGCCTCAGTACATGGATCCAGACCAGGACGGCGATCAGAACATTCTGCATGTTCCGACCGAGGTTCGTCAGTCCGATCGTGCCGATCAGTCCGACCGAGCTGTCTACCGACTGGACCCGCGTACGTCCGGAATGGATCTTAGGCCAAACCCACGACCTGATGATGGAACTGACCGTACTGCATGAGCTATTCCCCGTACAACTCGACAAGCTAAGACTGATGGTCGAGCCAGGATCAACTTAGAACGTGAGGAATCCAAAGACGACCGCATGACTTCTCTCTTTTGGTCAGTTTGGCTCGTACCGCGTGTACCGGCGACCGTACTGATGACCTTGCCTCCTTGTTCGACCCAATGATGGACTTCTCTATCAGACATTTCTCTAAGGCAAGGATCCTTAAGCTCTCTGAAGACTTAGGCCATGTTGGAACACAACTCGTTCGTGAAGGACACACGACTGGCCGTCCGGATCATCCTTCGTCCGTCCTGCTCCTTACCGCCATGGACCCATCCACTTCGGATGAACTTGGACAGTAGGCGAATGGTCACCTTGACCAGATCGTAAACCGAAGAGTTACTTTGACTAATTTATTATTATCTAGTCAATCTTTGTTTTCCCTAGGTGTGTTTTTCCGCTTTTCTTTATGTCTCTCTTTGACCACAAGTACTATAAATATGTAATCTCTTTCAGGAAGTAAGACAATCGATTTTATTTCAAGTTTATGAGTTTATCTCTTTGTTCTTCGCTTAGAACACTTCTTGTTTCTTGGTGCGTAATATCCAAGTAAACAAACCTTCCTTTGTTGGATGTGTGCGTCATATCAAGCAACAATCGAAGTTCGGTAGTATCAAGAGATTCTCCGTCCCTCTTGTGTCATCATTCAGTCCATCAGTTCTCATTCAAACCGTCTGAGTTCATATCCAAGTCCGCCTGAGTGATCTTTTCCGGAATATGACGTATCAAAGTGGTATCAGAGCCACTCAACCGATACTCTCTTTTCATCATTTCATCTTCCATTTTCTAAAACACTTCTTCTTCATCTTTCTATCTCAAATCCGAGCCATCTCTTTACCAGCCATATAAAAAAAAGATTTATATATTAAAAAAACAGAAGAAAAGATTTGATTTTGGCTTGGTGGTGGAGGGGAAATCCTGCTGGCTGAGGAGAAATCCAGCCTTAGAGTGGTTAATACGGATTTCAAAACAAAAATCTCTTATCTTTCTATCTAGTTCTACCTTTGTTTTCTTGGAGATTCCATTGGGATACTTGATTTGTTCTCTTAGAACTTTGAGAGAAGGCTTTTGAGTGACTAGTAAAATTCCGAGTGAAATACTTGTGTGGGTGAGATAAACACTTGAGAGTGTGAGGATTTTTGTCAACTAATCTTCTGTGTTTAAAGCTTTTCAGGAAATCATGGACAGTGAAGAAGAAAGAAATCAAACTGGAAATTCTTTTGTTGGTTTATCTAACTTGCAGATGAGAGCTCTCAATGATTCTATGACTAAACTTATGAATGCAGGTTTGGAACAGATCCATCAGAGGCTTGATGAGATTCAAGGTAGTCAAGACGCATTCTAGAACCAGGAGAGATCGCCCAAGGAGGAACAACCGACCTAGGAGAGGTCCACGAAACCGTGATCAAGGTGATGTCATGAACGGACTGATGATGGTTTGGGTGGTTGAAATTCCAACCTTTGATGGTAAAAACAATCCAGATACTTTCCTAGAATAGGAAAGAAAAATTGAACTTGTTTTTGATTGTCAAAACGTTTCTGAACTTAAAAAGGTTCGATTGGCCGCAACTGAGTTTTCTGGCTATGCTATTAACTGGTATGATCAAGTTATGACTCACATGGGAAGGAATGGTAGACAACTGATAGCTACATGGGATGAGTTCACGGCTTTGATGAGGAGACGGTTTGTTCCAGGACATTTCCACCGGGATCTCCACCAGAGACTCAGACGTTTGTTTCAAGGAACCAAATCAGTGGAGGACTATTACTAGGAGATGGAGATCTTGATGATCAAGGCGGATGTTGATGAGCCCTTGGACGCAACCATGGCCATATTTCTTTCAGGTCTCAACTGGGACATTCAAGTTCAAATGGATCTTCAAGAGTATGGAAGTGTGGAGAAGATGTTACACAAGGCCATTATGATCGAGCAGCAAAACAAAAGAAAGAGCTACTCTAAACCAACCTATACTCCAAAACCAAACTACCTGGATAAAGTTAAGTCTCCAACCACAACAAATAATGATTTTAATACTAATGTCCCTGCTCATGTTGATAAAGGAAAGGTAGTAGAAAGACATTCAGTGCTTTAGATATCAGGGTCTTGGCCACTATGCGAGCAAGTGTCCAAACCAGAAAGTAATGATCCTCTTGGAGAATGGAGAAGTTGAGTCCGAGGACGATAAGGATGATACAGAAGACAAGGAAGATCTTGGTTCTATCTTTGATGAGGAGCATGATTCTTTCCATTATCCACATCAAGGACCACTCCTTGTCGCCAAGAGACTCGTGGACGACGACTTCGGTCTGATCTTTGACGAAGAAGACGAACGCTTGGACACTGATCTAGTTTCAATCTTTGATGAAGAGGACGAACACCTCAACTATCCAGCTCATGGTCCACTTCTTGTCACTAGAAGAACATTGAGTGTTCAACCCAAAACCAACGAACGAGAACAAAGGGAGAATATTTTTTCACTCTAGATTTGATTTCCGACAAAGTTTGTCTGTTATTATTGATGGTGGTAGTTGTACTAACGTTGCTAGTGACACTCTTGTTGGGAAACTTGGGTTTGAGACCAGACCACTTTCTCGACCTTTCAGATTGGAATGGTTAAACGAAGCTGGTGAGTAGTACGTGAAGGAGAAACTCAAAGTTCCTCTTACCATTGGTTGATATGAGGACGAGGTCCTTTGCAATGTCCTTCCCATGGACGCATGCCACATCCTTTTAGGACGACCATGGCAGTTTGATAAGAGAGCCATGCATGATGGCTACACAAACCGACATTTCTTTGATCATAAAGGAAAGAAGATAACGTTTGTACCTTTGGCTCCGTTGGAGGTTCACCAAGACCAGATCCAGTTGAAGAAGACTCGTGACAAAGAGCCAAAGCCGGATGGACCTGAAGCATCTCATTGAAATTCCAACTTCTTTATTAAGGAAAGTAAGGTCAGAAAATCCTTGTACTCTCAACAGCCATTTCTTTTGCTTGTTTATAAAGAAACACTAATGGCTTCTTCTGACCTTGCACCGGAGCTTCCGAGTGAGTTAATAGATGTTTTTTCAGGAGTTTTCAGATGTCTTCCCAGATGAGAATCCCAAGGGATTGCCACCAGTAAGAGGCATTGAGCCCCACATCGACTTTGTCCCGGGTGCGTCTCTTTCGAACCGTCCAGCTTACCGAACCAACCCGGTGGAAACAAAGGAACTTCAAAAACAGATTGGAGAGCTTCTTGAGAAAGGCTACATCATGGAGAGCCTTAGCCCTTGCACCGTACCCGTTCTCCTTGTGCCCAAAAAGGATGGTTCTTGGCGCATGTGTATGGACTGCCGTGTCATCAACAACATTACGGTAAAATATAGGCATCCAGTCCCTAGGCTGGATGACATGCTTGATGAGTTGCATGGTTCCTCTGTTTTCTCTAAGATAGATTTGAAAAGTGGCTATCACCAAATTCGCATGAAAGAAGGTGATGAGTGGAAAACTGCATTTAAGACTAAGCTAGGATTGTATGAGTGGCTTGTCATGCCTTTGGTCTTACTAATGCACCTAGCACATTCATGCGTTTGATGAATCATATCTTGCAGTCCTTTATTGGTCATTTTGTTGTTGTCTACTTTGATGACATTATCATTTACAGCAAAAGTCTTGATGATCACAAATTGGATTTGAAATATGTTCTTGAAGTTCTTAGGAAAGAAAGGTTTTTTGCAAATCTTGGTAAATGCTCTTTTGGAACAGATCATGTGGTGTTCTTAAGCTTTGTTGTAGGTGCTGATGGAGTCAGAATGGACGAGGAAAAGATCAAAGTCATACTATTGGATAAGTGTGGAGCTTTCATGGTCTTGCTGGGTTCTACCGGAGGTTTGTGCAGAACTTCGGTACTATAGCAGCCCTACTCACGGAAGTAATCAAGAAGAGGCATTTCAGATTCTTAAAGGGAAGTTGACTCAAGCTCCTTTATTTGTTCTTCCTGATTTCTCTAAGAATTTTGAGATCAAATGTGATGTCTCGGGTGTTGGTATTGGTGCTGTTTTGATGCAGGAAAAGAAGCCTATTGCTTGCTTCAATGAGAAGCTTGGAGGAGCCACCCTCAACTACCCCACTTACGACTAGGAGCTGTATGCTTTGGTGAGGGCTCTTCAAACGTGGCAGCAATATCTTTGGCCGAAGGAGTTTGCGATTCACACGGATCACCAATCTTTGAAGCATCTCAAGGGCCAGCAGAAGTTGAACAAGAGACATGCACGTTGGGTCGAGTTCATTGAGACCTTTCCTTATGTAATCAAGTTTAAAAAAGGTAAGGAAAACGTGGTGACTGATGCCTTGTCTCAGAGGTATGTTTTTCTTTTAGCTCTTGAAACTAAGTTGCTCGGTTTTGAATTTATTAAGGATTTGTATGCAACTGATCAGGATTTTAAAGAGGTTTTCAGAAAGTGTTCCCAAATGGCTTATGGAAAATATTATCAAATGTCTGGATTTTTATTCTTTGATAACCGTTTGTGTGTACCCCCAATGTTCTTTCAGGGAGTTATTTGTCAGGGAAGCACATGGAGGAGGCCTTATGGAACATTTCAGAATCAAGAAGACACACAAGGTGGTTCATGAACACTTTCACTGGCCGAGTTTGATGAGAGACATGGAACGGATCTGTGGCCGATGTGTGATCTGCAAAAAATCCAAATCCAAGGTGAAAAATCAAGGTTTGTACTCATCCTTACCCATTCCATCTCTTCCTTGGGTCGATATTTCCATGGATTTTGTGCTTGGGTTGCCTAGATCTAAGGCCGGATGAGATTATATCTTTATAGTGGTTGATAGATTCTCTAAGATGGCTCATTTCATACCTTGTCATAAAACTGATGATGTTGTGCATGTTGCTGAACTGTTCTTTAGAGATATTGTTAGATTGAATGGCATGCCTAGAACAATTGTTTCTGGTCGAAATGCTAACTTCCTTAGCTACTTTTGGAAAACATTGTGGTCTAAATTGGGAACTAGATTGTTTTTTTCGACCACTTGTCACCCCCAAACTGATGGACAAACTGAAATTGTAAACCGGACTTTGTCAGCCTTTCTTAGGTCATTGGTTAACCAAAATCTTAGACTTTGGAAAGAATATTTGCCTCATGTTGAATTCCCATATAATTATTCCATGCATTCTTCTACTAAGTTTTCTCCATTTGAGGTTGTTTATGGTTTCAATCCCTTGTCTCCACTTGATCTTTTGCCTTTGCCTTTGCCTTTGAGTGAAGAGTTGTACATATGGCAAAAGGAAGGCAGACACTATACAGAAGTTGCATGAGCAGATTCGTGCAAACATTGAAGCCAAAACAAAGGTTTACACAAGAAAAGCCAACAAGAAAAGGAATAAGGTCGTTTTCGAGGAAGGATATCTTATTTGGGTTCACCTACAGAAGGAACGGTTCCCGGAAGAAAGAAAGCTCAAACTTATGCCTCAGGTCGATCGCCCATTTCAGATCCCTAGAAAAATCAATGATAATGCTTATCAGCTTGATTTACAATGTAAGTATGATATTTCTTCAAGTTTCAATGTTTCTGATCTATCTACTTTTGTTGCAGATGATCCAGATTTGTGGACAAATCCTTTTGAAGATAGAGGGAATGATACGGCTCGGTACATGGATCCAGACCAGGACGGCGATCAGAACATTATGCATGTTCCGACCGAGGTTCATCCGTCCATGGATCCCGACTAGGACGGCGATCAGAATGTTCTTCATGTTCCGACCGAGCTGTCTACCGATTGGACCCGTGTACGTACGAAATGGAGCTTAGGCCAAACCCACGACTTGATGATGGAACTGACCGTACTGCAGGAGCAATTCCCCGTCCAACTCGACAAGCGAAGACGACCGCAACTTCTCTCTTTTGGTCAGTTTGGCTCGTACCGCGTGTACCGGTGACTATAACCTTGCCTCCTTGTTCGACCCCAATGATGGACTTCTCTATCGGACATTTCTCTAAGACAAGGATCCTTAAGCTTTCTGAAGACTTAGGCCATGTTGGGACACAAATCGTTCGTGAAGGACACACGACTGGCTGTCCAGATCATCCTTCGTCCGTCCTGCTCCTTACCGCCATGGACCCATCCAATTCGGATGAACCTGGACAGTAGGCGAATGGTCACCTTGACTAGATCGTGAACCGAAGATTTACTTTGACTCATTTATTATTTTCTAGTCAATCTTTGTTTTCCCTAGGTGTGTTTTTCCGCATTTCTTTATGTCTCTCTTTGACCACAAGTATTATAAATATGTAATCCCTTTCATGAAGTAAGACAATCGCTTTTCTTTCAAGTTTATGAGTATATCTCTTTGCTCTTCGCTTAGAACACTTCTCGTTTCTTGGTGAGTATCCAAGTCAACAAACCTTCCTTTCTTGGACTTGTGCGTCTTATCAAGCAACAATCGAAGTTCGGTAGTATCAAGAGACTCTCCGCCCCTCTTGTGTCACCATTCAATCTATCAGTTCTCATTCAAACCGTCTGAGTTCATATTCAAGTCCGGCTGAGTGATCCTGTCCGAAATAGGACGTATCAGGTTCGGTTTTGGTTATTAACCGAAACCCGATCGGGTACCCGTTTAAACCAAATTATGTAGGTAAAATCTGGAATATTGGAAAAAGTGTCTACACCTATATTCTAACCCGAGTTGTAGAGATAGAGAAGCGACTAAGTTACCACTAGACCACTTCAACTTTTATGCATCCTATTATGTTGTAAATATATATAGCAATTCAATACTACTTTTTATAAAATTGACATTTTAGAGACTTGAACCCCGGTTGGCTACGCTAATGTTCGAGTATGTAACTACTGGACCACTTTGATTTATATGTAAATTGTTTTATTTAAATATATATATATATATATATATATATATATATATATATATGATTTACATAATAAACGGGTACCCGGAACCGACCCGAAACATTTGGTATTCGATCCGAAACCCAAACCGAAATCTACCAAGTACCTAATGGGTAGAGAATTCATTTATCCGAAAGATCCGGACCCGATCGGATCTTACCAAAACCTGAACCGGATATCCGAAGTCCCAAGCCTAGTGTTTTCAGCTTACGATAATTATTTAATAAGGGGAAGGAGTTTAAACATAAACTGATCATATACATTCTAAAGACAAAAAGAAACATGATTTTGATAAGTGAGAGAAGACCAAACTCAGTGCTAAGTATGATAATATTGTGGGTGGTGTATTTATTGCTCAGTAAAGAACCCGATTGATAAGTGGATGATAAAAGCGTACGAAGATGAGCGTTAATGTCATCCGATTTGAAGATGCAAGAAGGTCAATTGTCATGAGGTTGCTGATATTTTTCTAGAAGACACTAGGCGAGATCTTGAAATGAGTGCACCAAAGATCAAAGATGAGATGAAAAGGAGGTACAAGATCATTATCTCACCTCCACAGTTGGAAGTTGCTAGGAGGATGGTCTTTGATAAAATCCAAGTTGAAAATAATGAGCAGTTTGCAAGACTTCAGGATTATGAGCATGACATTAAGAGGTAAGGATGTATTTCACTTCATTTATTTGCATATGTCATTTTCTTCAGTATATTGAGCTTCGTTTTTAATTATTCTAAGACAAACAAAAATACCACAATTGAGATTAACACCACCAGAAAAAAGAAATGAGGCATTTTCCCAAATCTACATTTTCTTTGAAGCTCTAAAAAGATCGTGGAAGCAGGACTACAGACCTATAATTAGTGTAGATGGTATCTTTTTGAAGCATTATGTCCAAGAGATAATACTAACAGCCATTGGTAGCGATCCTAATACCCAAATATACATCATAGCTTGGAATGTAGTTTCGGTGAAGTACAATGAGAATTAAAATGGTTTATTCACAAGCTAAAAATGGACAATGTGTTAGTTGAAGATAAGGAAATTTCAGTCATATCTGACATGCACCAAAGCTTGATTCATGGGGTTTCTACTGAGTTTCCAAAGACTGAGAATTGTGTTTATGCTAGACACATCTATGCATGTTTGAAGAAACTACACAAGCCAGACACATTGAAGCCACTATTTTGGACAGTTGCAAAAAATTATAATAAAACTGATTTCAAGCAGAAACTAACAACAATCATGGCATTTGATCTCATGACATGTGATGATCTTCTCAAGAAAGAACACCATATGTGGTATAGAGCATTTTAGGAGTGGATGCTGATGTGCATATACATATAACAATCTCACATAGTCTTTTAATATGACTTTAAAGACTGCAAAGAAACAAATATTTATTCAGATGTTGGAGCTGATATGAATTTTTTTGATGCAAATGATAGCAAATATGTACATAGTTGTTTCTAAGGGGATTAGAATACACACAAAGAAAGCAATGATATAAATGGAGATGTCATGTGAGTAAGCTCAACATTGTACTTCTATTTCCAGCATTGGTGGAAAATATGAGATTGTAAAAAGAGTAAATTAATATTTAGTGAATTTTACGAAGGGGCATTTGTATAAGCAGAAAATGGATCTTGGATGAAATTAACTTTCACCATGCAGTATGTGAAATCCGAGAAAAAAGGGTATTGGTTGACGATAACATATCAGACGGCTATTTGACTTTGAAATGGAGGGAGACTTATCAGAGAGGTTTGGAACCTATTAGTAGCTCTAAATTTTAGATTGGTGTTTGAGAAGAACACATTTTTCGCCCCTTACAAACAATCTCTAGAAAGACTTAAAAATAGAGAAAGGACTAAGGGTATTCATGAATCACCAACCAAAAAGAAAGTTGGCCGTCAAGGACCAAAAGGATATTGTGGCTTATGTGTTGAGAAATGCCACAGCTCAAAGAAGTGTCTACATGAAGTTTGTCTTGTGTCTATTGTATATTTTTGTGTTGATTGGCTATATGTATAATATATGTGTATTGACAGTCTCAGGAGGATAGGACGAAGAGAAAGAAACTTGGTAAGGAAGCTCAAGTCAATGTTGAACCTCAAGCTTAAATACATGCTAACGATCATGCACAAGAAGAAACTGAAATAGAAACTGATTTCATGGAACTAATGAAAGACCAAGTAGAGGTCCAAAATATTTATTCCACGACATCACAACCAACACACGTACTCTACATAAGCAGCCGACTAGCTTCAATATTGTTTGATTGATCCTATATGACATGTTGTCGATTTAAATATTTTTAGATGCTTAACATGTTTAAATTTTCTTGGTTTAAGGTTTTTTTAATGCTTAACATGTTCTAAGATATTGTAATGTTCGGTTTTAGGTTCTTTTGTGATTTTGTTGTATTACCATGAATTTTATCTGTGTTTGTAACCTTTTTGATCTACAACTCTTCATGAAATTTAAGATAAATTCATATATCACCAACACAAGTCAACATGTCCAACAACATATGCCTTCAACAACAAAAGTTTAACGCAATTCACAACAACAACTTTATCACCTCTAACTTCCATCATCACTACCAGTACATAACAAATTCATCAGCTTTGACTTCCATCCATGTTCATAACAACTGTCCATTTCATATTCGTTCTCCACATGCTTCTTCGCCAATTCCTTATTTGTAATCTTGGTTGTAAGCTCATTAACCAATTTCTTCTTCTTCTTTCAGATATCTTCTTGTATCAATGCATTCTTTGATCAATCATTCACCTCTTCTTCATTGAACCAACGAAAGTAAGAGCAATGATTATTTCCCCTTCCTAATGTGACGCATTTCATGTAATTACACACCTGATTAACCCAAATCCATGTTAGAACTCACCTTATACATGTCATATCTTAAGAACCTTCGATCAAGATTCTTGTCATTCCAGGATGATATGATCCTAACCGGCTCATCTCTGAGACCAGATGGTCCGATCAAAGCCTTTAAGGAGCTACAAATGGACAAAGATGGATCCGACTTCGAATGGTCTTATGCAGGTAATTTAACTTAATCAAATAATCTTGAGGAGTAATCTAGTCAAGCCATAAAGTTTCATGTTCATGTTGAAATTGGAGTTGGAGGGATAAGCCTCAAACCCAACCTAAGAGAGCTTGTTCGGCCACCCGAGTATTTACAAGCTTTCATGCTTATTTCTGGTGGACCGGCGATCAATTGAGACAGACCAAGGATGATTATTCATATTCTAGATGTTCAAGAAAGCATTGGGGTTTATGGTTTATCAAATGATACAAAATAGACTTTTTTGGGAAAAAATGGAGAAAACGACCAAAAATGGATAAGGTAAAGAGAGATTTTGAGCAGGCATCAAAGAACAATGTTTTGGCCTATTTCAGAAACATAGTCTTCACACTACAAGTACAAGTGTAGCACAGGAGATCCAAAAGCTACCGTGTAATAAAGTTGAAAAATATAAAAAAATCATTAATTGTCTGAGGAAAAAGCACCATTAGATTCAACTAAGATCAAACGGCTGGTGTTGGTTCTCGTCTAAAATATGATAAACTGTGCAGTATGTCACACACCATTTTTAGAAGACGGGTCATAACCACGGGACACACTTCATATGAGATCATCAAAACTAGGGCAGGGATCGTGCTTCAGGGAAGGGGCATGTAAGATCAAGGTTGGTTAGATCCTCTGGAGTTAGTCAAACCGACCCGGAAGGTGTTCGGAATATCTGTCGTTGATCAGAGATCTGACATTGAAGAAAGGACTGAGCCATCACTGCACAAACAAGTCGGGTACTGAAGATGTACCACTGATAGCCCAAGGCAGGGCTAAACCAGTGGGAAATGATCCAGGAAGGGGGGATGGCTTGGTATGCAAGTGGCATATCCGAGCGATGCACTGTTTTCCAGAAAAAAGCTCGTGACAAATAGTATCAAAGCAGAGTTTGTTAAACGTTTCTCTTCAGAGCATCGAAGATGGGTAGAAGGATCTCACATTGGTGGTGATACGTAGGCACGGAGCCGAATCATCAAATGTAACAGAGGCAAGACGTACCGTAACGGTATGTTGCTTCGTCAAGCACCTGAGGAGGGATAAGTTGGAAACTTTTATTTGATAGCAAGAGGGGCAGAGTTGAGTCATCCAATAGAGTGGAGACAAAAAATGTCACGTAACATCCAAAGGAACGGTCATGAAGAATTATCTTCTTTCCCGTGCTTGAGGGCGTGCACATTTACGGGTGGTGGAGAATGTCATACACAATTTTTAGAGGACGGGTCATGACCACGGGACACGCTTCATGTGGGATCATCAAGATTTGGCAGGGGTCGTGCTTCAGGGAAGGGGTGTGTAGGACCAAGGTTGGTTAAACCCTTTGTATAAGGAAGAACAAACCAAAATATGTTCGGGATATTTGTCGCTGATCATGGATCTACCTTTCAAGAAGGGACTAAGTCATCCCTGTACAAACGGGTCAGATACTGGAGTTGTACCCCTAATGATCTCAAGGCATGGCAGAAATGTTCCAGGAAGGGAGACTGGCTCGGTACGGAAGTGAAATATCCGAGCGCCGCACAATCTTCCAAAAAAAGTCAGTGACAACTAGCTGTTGCCTTAAGTAACACTTACTTTAAATGATTTAGTTGGAATTAGGGGCAGCAAATATGTTTAGCATGGTTTTAGTTGAAAAGTGTGTCAAGAATCTTAAGTAACCATTGTGTAAATATAAGTCATAAAAATGGCTCATAATGTAATTATCTCTACAAATGAACTCAGAGGAATTTCCAAATATAACCAAATTGTTTTTTTTGAAATACAAAAGTAAACCAAATATTCAATCAAATTCAAAATTAACCTAAATGGTTAGCAAAAGTTATTTTACGATTCTATCTTTATGAAGTCTACATTTAACATAAAGAAGTCTAATAGGTCGGGATTCCGAAGAAGTAGTCTTCTCAGAAAATTTATTTGGTAATTTGATTTATAATTTTATATAAAATATGTAACATAAATAATTTGTATAAAATTTATTATAAATCACCAATATATGAACCAATATGAGTTATATAAATATAAATTTAATTTATACAAAACAATTTGAAAGAATATATATTGGTTTGCTAATCATGTTTGTACAATGCTTATGGTTTGGTAACAATAAGTTGAAAGATGTATGTATTGTTAGGGTTAGATGTTAGATTTAGACTTTTTGTTTTATCGGCTTAAATTTACATATAAGTGTTGAGTAATTATATCTTACAATATTTTAATATTTGTTACAATGACTAATTAAGAAATTTTGTGATATTAGAGTTTGGGGTTTGTAGTTTAGGATTTAGAGTTTGAGGTTTGGTAGATTTCAAATGAAGTCTACTTAGTTTTAGGGTCTAGTAGACTTATTATGTTAAAGTTATTTTTCACGTTTTCGTAATGTACATATATTTTAGATCTGAAAATTATCCGATAAAGTAAACTTCTGATGAAGTCTTCTTGCAACTTAAAGTTAGTAGACTTCATTTATTTTAAATGAAGTCTTACTTTAACTTAAATTGTAAGCATTCTTAATGAGAAGTTCACTAAACTATGATTTTAATTTTTTGGTTTTACGTTTTTCTAATAATTTTATCTTATTTTATTGGTATTCTTTTCCATGGTTTTCAAATCCTTCTCCTAAAAATTTTAGATTTACATCTATAAATTTTAAATGTATATTTTGTGTTGATTGAAATAAATTTATACATTCAAACTCTATGTTTTTGTTTTTTTCTAAGTTTCTTAAAAATTTAAGTATTTTTAAGTTTTTTAAAATTCATAAAAAATTCTATTTTTGAAGTTTTTTCCCAGATTTGAAGCTGTTTTCAATTTTTCTAAATGTTAACTTCTTAGATCTGTAAATTATCCAATACAATATTAATTTAGGCTTCATTAGAAGTTTACTAAAATATAATTTTAAATTTTTAACTTTATGTTTTTTTCATAATTTTATTTTATTTTTCAGGTATACTTTTCCAATGCTTTTATTATTCCCTCCAAAAAAATATAAGACTTAGATCTATAGATTTTAAATGTGTATTTTCAATTTTAATAGTAGATTTCAAATGAAGTCTACCGAAATGTTATTTTAGATTTTTTTATCTTATTTCTTATTTCCAACTTAAATATTTTATTAACATTCTCTTGTGAGATCTTATTAGCAGACATCGCTAGAAGATTTCATTAGCATGATTCATTTGAGCCATCAAATTATCAATAATCAAACAGACTCTGAAGAATATTAATACTTTTGTTTTGTAATGAATTATTAAAAAATATTTGTTTGTAAGTTATTTCTGATGCATAATTCTTAAATATAGTATCCATTTTTAGTTGTGGTTCACATGTATGGTATTATTAATTTTTGTTAGTTTTCAAATTCATCACAACATACTCTAATCAACAGAAAATTGGATCCACCATAAACAAAAACAATAACTAAAACACATGTGAGAACAAGAAAATCTATAAAGACTTCCCAAGAAATTTCAAGACTAAAACTAATCACAAAGACTTTCTAATAAGTTTCAAGTGTATACTTCAAACAATAAAACTAAAAAAAAAAGATTTCTAAGTAAATTTACACTTAGTAGTTAACAACCTAATCAAATAAGAAATTTGATATTTTCATAATTAGAACACATTAACTTTTCAAATTCATTCAAGATCATTATGATTCATTAAGGGGGATGTATTCAACTGAGAGTTTCAGGTGATTTGTATTAAAATGACAAATCCACTGTTATTGAAACATGAATTTTAAAAACTCATTTAAAATCCACTGTTATTGAATTTGACATTTCTTAAAGTACTCTGAATTCCACTGTTATTGAAAATATTTTAAGCTGTGGAGTTTTAAAGTTTTCAGGTGATTTTAGGGTGTTTGGATATGATTTCTTAGTTAAAAAAATTAAAACTCAAATCCCATAGTTTTTGGTGATATTCTAGAGTAGTTTAACAAAAGTCACTTAAATCTCTGCAACTTATTGAAATCATCTAAAACCCCATTAAAAATCAAATCACATCAAATGTTAAATTGAATACATCCCCCTAACACACACTTTAACAACAATAAAATCGTGAAAAATTTGATGAATAATAGACAAACTCACCATATTATAAAATTTTCGACGTAGATTTCAATTGAAGTTTACTCTAATTGCACAAACTAGAATTCATTTGTATAATGTCATAGAAATTTATAATTTATTAGCTAACAACATAATCAAGCAAAATATTTAATAGTTCTATAATTATAACATATTAAATTTTAAAATTCATTCAATACCATTATGATTCATTTAACACACACTGTAAACAATAAAATCTTGAAAACCCTTAGTGAATAATACACAAATTCACCTTTTGTAAAAAAAAATCTATGTTGACTCCATGTGAAGTCTGCAATGAGTACACTCCATATGAAGTCTGCAATATGTAGACTTCCGATTCAATCAACGCGGAAAGACTATCAAAGAAGTCTACTCTTTGGATTATTTTTTTGCAATTATAAAAATTTGTAAGTTGTTTTCTGTATTTGAAAAAATGTTATTTTATATGAGTAGACTTCGAGAGAAGTCTGCACAAAAAAGTGAGTTTTGTAATTGACCAGAATTTACTCAATAGTTAACTTTCAAGAGCATACCTTATATGCAGTCTTCACTTTTAATTTTTTTTTAAAGTGTCAATTTTGCAATTGACCAAGTTTTACTTTATATGAATATATTTCATTGCAAATCTATAACCGTATAGATTTCATTTGAAGTATACTCTCAAAACTAACGGGTTAGTTTTGTGTTTGACCAAATATTCAATTAATTAAATAGTATATTTCATTTGCAGTCTACGTTTTTTACTAACATTAGTAGATATTAAATGAGGTATGCACTTTCATTAATTATTGGTCAATCTTGTAACATTTTAGTCAAACACAAAACTGAATTATCTTTGTAGAAACAACAAAGTTTTCAGTAAAATGGATGTTGATCCAAAAAATACTCTTAAATTGGCAGAAACAAAATCTTTATTGTGGATTGAGGCACATGCTACCCTCACGCAAAGGGCCTCGTAAAATAGGCCGGTAGAGGTGACAACTTACGTTCTATATCGGGCAGACGGTATTTTACAGACGGTTCATGTAAAACCCAGGAAAACTTCTCAGGCAATGGTGGTATAGTACACTAGAGGTCTTTGATGGATTGATGGGGGCGCGGAATATAAGGGTCAGTCTTTCAACCCTTCACTCAAAAATAGAGGCACTCATTTGGGCAATGGAATGTATGCGGAGTTTACGTTAGTTTAATGTCACATTTGCAACAGACTGCTCTCAATTGGTGAAGATGGTTTCGGAACCATTAGAATGGTCAGTCTTTGCAAGTTATTTCGACGATATCAAGACCTTCAGAGAGAGTTTCCACAACTCAAAGATCATTCATATACCCAGAACACAGAACAAGGGCGGACAGTGTAGCACACACACTGCTAGGAGACAACCGTCGTTTGTCGTTCATATGATATGCAAAGATACCAGCTTGGCTTGCAGAGTCTTCATGAGTCAGTTTATGTTGATGACAAAAAAGAGAGTAAACTTCATGCAACGTCTATTAAAAATCAAAGTTTTGGTGAAATGCAAAATTGATCTCTTGCAAATTTCTAAAGAAGCTCGTTGGATGCAGACTTCATATGAAGTTTTCTATGAAAAATCAAAAGTTTGGTCAAATGCAAAACTAACCTGTTATATTTAGATTTTTTCGTAAGTCTATCAAATATTTTTTGTTTTGTTATTAAAGGTAAAGACATAGTGAAGTCTACGTTGCAAAAATATAAATTTCTTCAATTGCAAAATTAACATGTGTGTTGACAAGCACATTGCTGATTAAGAATACAAATAAGCGTAGACATGCAAAATAATTTACTTTCAAGACACATATGTGAATAGTGACGACAACAATGTAAATAGTTATCATTTTCCGGTGTAAGTTCATTTCTAAACTTTTTTACCTTCCAAACTTTGAATATGAGTAAATAGAAGATGTTTTGATGATTCTTAGTGAAGAGTTATAAAAATATAAAAATTGTGTTTATGAAATTGAAAGTTATATAAGTATTTTAGATGAAAGTGAACAGGAAAATGAAAAGAAATGAAGTTTTGTTGGTCCAGAGTAAGAAGAAGATATATAGAAATTTAATGTTTAAGATTTAAGAGCTCTAACGTGATTGTTCATGGTGTTTGGAGATATTGATAATAGTGGTATAGTTGTAAAATAAAAAAAAAATGTTTAGGATTTTTATCTTTTTGTAATTTTCTAAAAAGAAAATAAATTAAATAGTAAATACATTTTTTTGTAAATGGCTCAAAAATTCAAGGATTGTATGAAAAAAATACGGTAAAATGTAGTAAACAAAAAAAAAGTTACATTTCTATTTACTCCAATTTTTGAGTCATTTTTGGAAAAAAAAAACTCCTATTAATTGACTTGTTACCTGAGGTATTTGACCAAACGGAGGGAGTCGTGTTAGCTTGTCACTAATCTTATCACCACTAAGTTGCATTTGCAACAACCACACTTTCAGTTTGGTAATTCTATTTAAAACTCAGTTGGTTTTGACTTCGCGAAACATAATCTAGTTGAAAAATATCTGAATTACCTAAAAATAAATGGACTTCCAATATTTCCTCCTCCATTCATTATTCATTACTCAAGCCAATTGGGACACTTCGGGATCACTGTACAATTTACATTATTTTATATTATCGTGTATTTTAGTTAAGTGGCTGATCGATTGTGCTGCGTTTCTAGTTGCGTTATTCAAACAAGATGAAATTATATGTTTGAGTGAGCTAATACATTTCATACTGTCACATTTAAAAACATATATCAGGAGACTGTAGCCATAGATCGAACAGCTTGATATTGGTGTCGAGTTCTACCATCAACCACAATTTAGCGTTGCCAATATAAAACTCGGAATCTATAGTAATTGGAAACTCACTTAAACCACTCTTTTTATAATCAATGTATGATGGTTTAATGCTTTATGTAGGTCTAGGAGATTATGGTTCGAGTCGTTATGATTGCCCATTATAAGCATATGGAATCACAAGAATACTCAACAATTTACAAAAGTTATTGAGATTATAATATATTTAGTTTCCAATTACTAAAACTTCTATGACATTTCAACAGATTAATAAAAAAGGCAAGCCAATTTTCTGAAAAAAAAACATTATAGAAATATAAAAGAATTGTGTGTGACGTATTAAATATTAGCCGGAAAAATTAATTTTAATCATGGAGCTAAGGAATTAATGAAAAGTTTGGCAGCTAAGCAAGTGGATTATCTAATAAAATTAATCGAAGTAATGTTCATGTGTCTTGATTAACGGTGATAACCTAGCTAGACATGTGGCTGGTCTTATATGCCAAAAGTAAATGTCAAAACAAAGTCTTGATTGTTATAGTGTTTTATGGTTTTTAATTTTAAATTTGTTTATTTTTTTTTAACTTTCGGGTTTTAGATTTGGGTTAAGTTTTTTGTATAATTTCAGGCTTTTACTTTTAGTTTTTAGACTTCTGTTTGTTTGAAATCTTGGTTCTGAAATTTATAATTTTTTTTATTTTCTGTATATTTTAGGTTTTTTAAATCTTGAATGGTTTTAAAAATAATTTTTAGACTTTAGGTTTTTGAGTTTTTGGTTTCATATTTTTGATAAATTTTTAAATTTATATTAAAAAAATATAATTGATACTTTTGTTGTGCTTTTGGTTTTTACCTTTTAACTTTTTATCTCTAAATATTATGTTTTGAAAACATTTTGTACATTTAAGTTTTAGGTTTTGAATTATCTATTTATTTATTTTTCTTTTCTCTTATAAGTTTTTATATCCAGGTAGAAATGAGAAAAAAATACAATTAAAACTAAATAAAAATATCTACAAATTCAGAACAATACAGACTAAGCTAGCAGTGCCAAGATTAAACCGTTACAATGTATATATAAAAAGAAAAAGGTTGACACCAAGCAACTTGCTGGAGCTGACTGCCAAGCGATTTGGAGAAAATCGCCTTCAAGACTCTCCACAAACCTAGCTGAGAACAGAGAAAATACTTGAGAATCTATCACTGTAATGATCATTTGCTGCTTCAAATCTAAAATATCCTAAAGACGAAAAGGAGAGAAACAACCCGATAAATCAAACTTTTAGGGACAAGAAACCAAAAACGAAAGAAAGTTTTCTAACCAAAAACGAAAGAAAGTTTTCTAACCCAAACGATCGGAGAGATGTCAAAAAGTTTAGTTGCCTACAAAAACAAGACAAAATCTCTATTTAAAATTATTTTATAAAACTTTTGTGAAAATATTATTAAAAACTAAAATAATAGTTTTACTTATTTATAATTAAATAAAAAACATTTATGAAATAATGCATAAGTGTGTTATATCATAATTTTTAGAAAATACATTGTTATAAATTATTATAATAGAGATGTGTAAAAGTATGAAAACTTTTCTCTTATACAAAAATGATATTTTGTTAAAGTTAAATGAAGAAAATAGTAATATTGAAAAAAATACTAATAGCAATTTTGTTGAAAATCTATAAGGAGTGGTTTTGGTTTTTGTTTAAAAATTGAATTTGTTTTTTGAAAATCAGTTTCCTGAATTACAAGAAAATTATTTATCCAAGACCTTAGAATGGTTGATAAAGTTATTATCTGAAAAACAAAAACCAAAGTTACGTCAAAATCTTGAAAAAAAAATCAAGGTCCGAACGTGCTTGAGTAATGCCCTCATTAAACTTCCCACTATTTCCATATATTAGTCTTTTTTTTCTCTTTTTGTACTCTCTCTCAAAAATAATTTTGGGTTTCATTCTTTTTCAGGATCCATGTATATTTCTTTTAATTGTGGCCATTGGATTTTTTTTCATTCAAGAAATTCTTCTTTTCTACTTCATTCAAGAAATTCTTAAATCTTAAAGTCGATAATCTATTTCTTTTTGTGTTAATATGAAAAAATTATTTGAGACAACCCTCATATGTATCAATAAGTTTCAATGCACATGGGGCACAAATAATATGTTTTTTCTTTTCCAGCCGCACAAATAAAATGCTCGAAATATATATATACTTGATGCATTCTCCTAGCTAGTGATAATACTTCATGCATTGGATTTATGATGGTGAACTATTAAACTTTAAGAAGTCAAGCTGGTTTTATATATTGATAAATAATATGAAAATATATAGAGACGTCAGTGTAGGCCACAATGTTCTTTGCGCTTGAATTTGCATTTATATTTTTCATACTATAATTTGCTAATCATCAGAATGAATAATCAAAGATAAATCAAATTTATATTATTATTTCCTCTCTCACAAGAATGATAAAACATAATAATGCGCAAAGGTTACGCGTTGGAGAATGTTAAAGTGGATTGGATTAAGCACCCTTTTACGACGAGGTAAAATAGCCGACCCATGTATGGATTGCATTTTGCCGGTCAGGTTCCTCTAGCTTTTTCCAAATCGGGCTTACTATTCATAATCGGTTCGTAGGTAACCATTATATAGCCAGTCACACTAACAGATTTAACCAATTAAAATTTTATTTGACACCAACTCTGATCTCACCCAAAACTTTGCAAAAGTGTATTTTTGGTGAATATCGATAATTCCTCTAGAATTTCCTTATACTTCTCTCGAGGAGTCAATAAATCTAAATGGTTATGACGGATAACCATATATCAATAGATTCGGATAGACTTATAATTGATGGTGTTTTGTTTTCTAACAAAATTTCAGATTGATGGATTGACGAAAAAGAAACAAATGATTGACAAAAAAAAAGCATTTAGTGTAAACAACTGGAAAATAATATAAACATAGTAAGCGGTTTGTTTGGGTAAAGATACAAACACAAATTCAGGTGAGTCAAGTCTTCTTAGAAATTCAATCTGTTTTCTTTTTCTTTTTTGCAAAAGTTTTTTTTTTTTTTGCAAAAGAAGTTTTCTTTTTCTTTTAATCGTAAAACTATGCTCCAATAAGAACGCTCTAAATTTTGTTTGTTCTTTAATTTGTTTGTTTAATTTGTAATTCCTACAAAAAAAAAGTGGATATTGGCATGTTGCATATAATTTTATTTTTATATTGGATGTTAGTTATAGTACTTGACCTAAGAAAGAATAACTCGGTTCAACAGAACGTGTGTTGCATCTATCCATCGTCGAATTATAAACCTTATAACTAATACATTTTTTTGAACACATCTTTTTAACTAATACATAAATTCGACTTTTCGTAGACAAATCAGTCACATGCTCTGAGATTATGTTAGTTTGAGAACCATCCCTTTTCTTTGCGTCGATATAGAATACGGGTATGTACACTGTATTTAGAAACATGCAGATACATTTATTCAGGCATGTCATAATCCATAACCACGACGTCAAAACTCTTATTATAAGACGTTACCTAATCTCAAATTTATGCAACTCGGCGACTTAAATGAAAACTATCAATTTTTTCAACATATTATATAGATATCCAAGCTTCAAAACTAGACGTGGTTGCCATGCATTTTGTAGTACCCGAAACGACGGGCATAAGCAAACTTATAATTATGTTGACTAATTTTTTCATCAAGAATTATTGTACGTCATATTCATATCTATTACGTTTTTTCTGTAAGAATATCAATTAGGTAGTTCAATGATTAATTTTCTGTATTTTAGGATTGCAAAACGTACATTCCAAGTTGTTCACTGTAATTTCGATTATTATTGTCATTTTAATCATTCTAAATGACATTTTTATGATAAAGAGGTTTTGGACTCGTGAACTTATACACCTCTTCTCATTGTCCAGCTCTTTCCTCTTCTCTATCCAGTTAGCTAGGGAAATTTGTATATGATCTTCTAGGTCATTAGGTTGCTTTCTCCTTTCCCTTCTACTTTGTTTAGTTTTATTTTTCATTTCTTTACCCCTAGTCTATCTTTGTAATTTCTGTAAAAAAGAAAAGCTTTGGTATAAATTTAAACCTAAAAAAAAAACTTATACATCTCGTAAGACAAGACTGAAACCATATATTTAACAATAAAAATATAGACTCTTTCCAATGTGAACAGAATCGGTGATCTCAAGGTTTATACGTTTTTGTTAACCAAGAAACTTAACCACTAGATCAACTTATCACTGATCTTAGAAAAAGTTTTGGGTTTTAATTAATGTTTTAAAGGATATGAAAATGAACGAAAATATATTTTGCATGTGGTTTTTTGTTTGAAACTAAACTACTAACCATAAATATTAAACAACTATAAAATATGATGTACGCTTTTACACAATGCTTTTGTGTGTTTTTTTCTCAAAAAAAATGAATTAAGTTTTTTTTTTCAAAACACAAAACACGATGAGAAAAGTATTAAAAATGGCCAATCAATTTTTGTCGAAGCTAGATTTGATTATAAATATACTATTATCAAGAACAAACTGATCTAGAAAAGACTCCATGTTACTAAATATTTATGTCTCATAGTTGATTAATATTTTGATAGTATGATGCATATCTAAATGATATAAAGTACAATATAAACTCTGCAAATTAATACTTGATTAATAAAGAAATTTGTTTCCAAGTTGTACTAGTACAAAATCGATAAAATAAGAAGATGATAATATTTTAAAAACTCTCAAATATATATATATATATATATTTCATTAAAACCATGATTAATAATTACTATGTATAAAATTTATATAAACATAATAAAAAAAAATTAATTTAAATTTTTTAATAAATGGATTTTATTTTGAAATTTATATTTAGTTTTAAATTTTTTTGTTATACTATTGAATTACATAAAAAGTGTTTGTATTCAGTTACACATATTCAAGAAGTATAAAATATATAAAATGTTCTGATAGAAATACATGAGATTTAAATGTATAAATTTAATCGATATATTTTGAATTAAAACATTTTTACTTTTAAAATAAGTTTATAAAATATAAATCTATAAATATTTTTTAAAAACTAATAAAACTAAAAACTAATAAATTCTTATAACATAAGTCGGGTACGTTATTGATACATTGTGTAGTCTTATGTACGGGATTTTTGTTTTTTTTTTAACTTTTGTTTTTCCGTGTTGTATATAATCTATATTATAATAGATTGATTAGGTTGATATGAGAATAACCGGTGATTTCTTATGTGTTGATATTTCATATCTTATGTGTGGACGTCTAAAAGAGTTTCTGATTTATCTTCATGAATTCGACATCTAACAACATTTTTTCCACGAATATGTCGGACAGAGACCCACATATCCGCTGAAATTCAACATATGATATGCTGACTAATTGTCATCCTCATTAGCTATCTAGTAAATCCGCAAATTGTGCAAGTATAAGAAAATAATTATCTACCACAGTTTAGAAATTCCAAACAATAGTGAAACTTTTTATCAGACATAGAGCAAGCGAATATACATAACCCTATAAATATGGTCAAGCGAGATGTTTAAACAGAAATAAAAAATGAATCTCCATGAGCTCCTCTCAGGTCTATGCAAACTCTCTTAGTCCGTCCAAGAAGCTGTGTTTCTTTTTCATGGTGGTTCATGTAGTTGTCGGCTGTGTAAATGATTTTGTTCACCTCCTCCTTGAAACTATCTATGTGTTATAATTCGGATTTGAAGTCTAGGAAATTAGTAAATCCCTCCATGGCGTACATGTCTTAGTGGACAATTTCGAAAAGTAGAACAAACAACAAAGAAAAATTATATTAATCAAGTTTTCAGTAGAACTATGAAATTCTATCAATTTAAAGAGTTTCAATGATACACGACACCGAATAGAGCGATTTAGAGTGTAATGGTTTATCATCGGAGGTGAGAGTTAAGCGACAAAGTGGGAGAACCCTAGGCCCTAGCTTAGAAATGGTGAAAAAGAATAGACGATTAGGAGACTTTTTTTGGTCTGTCTGACGCATCAGCTTTTACCTTTTAAGGCTTATGTAGAAACCGGGTGCGATAGGTTGCGAGATAATTGAAATGACCCAACAACCATTAATTCATTACATAGCCATGTTCGAAAACTCACCACCGAGGGCCATAAAAATCACCGGAAAACGTAACTCGGGCACCAACGGTGAGATTTAGACTGATTCGGTCCGGAAATTGGGATTCTTAAAAAAAATTAATTTTTACTCGTTTCATCCTATAATCGAGTAGTATATATAAAGATTCATGATGTATTCATGAAAATGGCAAAAAACGAAGAAATTGATGTATAACTCGTGAAAAATTATGAGCCGTCAGAGTCAATATTGTAGAAAACCTAAATGTCTAAGAGGAAGACGACTTGTAAAAGTTATAATTGTCTTTAATTAAACATAATCATAAAAACATCCAAAACTCTCATGGTTTCTATTCGAACTCGGGTTGTTAGCCTTTTTAAAGATATGTAAACCGTTGCACTAAGTGATATTTATTGTAAGTTTTTACGAATAGATAATATAAAACAAAAGTATAAAGATGAGTCCTACCAAAATAAATGAAATGCTGAGGTGGACACTTTTAGGAGTGAAAAAACTCAACTATTATAATATAGATTTGACATTAATTTATAGAGTTTTGTGTATTTTTTTAAACCACTAACGGTTAGCAAGGGTACATTTTTCTAAGAAATTAACTGTGATTACAACAGTAGAAAACTAGGGAGTATTAAAATAACTATTACAAAATATGCACTCTAACAAAAAATACTTTAGATTATCGAGAAGTATATACAATTTGGTCAGAAGGAACTGCAAAGTGGTAATTTACCAACCAAAAATATGAAGGTTAAGGCTGTAAATAATGTTTTAATTTTAAAGTCAACCTAATATCACGGAAGACAACATATGGAAGACGGCGTTAAATAATATGTTCCCGCCGTAACAGATATCCTAACGTCGAGCAATATAATAGTTTAACGGAGTTAAGCGCCTTCTTCCCACCTTCGTTGCTTGCCTATATATAAGCATATTGTAATCTTCAGCTTGTCCAAGTTACATATCTCTCTCTACTCCTTTCCTCTTCATCATACACAAAGGAGAGAGAGCTTCAATATATTCAACAATGGCGGTCTCGAGAAGTCTCTTAGCTCTCTCAGCAAGTTTACTTGTTCTTGCATTCTTTCTCTGTGTAAATGCATCGACAAGGTAAGCTCAGAGATTCTCAAATACTTTTACTAATTCGTTCTTAGTGAAAGCTTAGACGTAACTTGTTATCTCTGCATCTTTTTGTAACAGAGCTCACGAAACAGAGGAGCTTAAGTCTCAGAGCCTGACTAATTCATCAACGGCTGATAAGTGAGTTTTTTACTTCTTGTTTTTTTTTTTTTTTTTTTTGAACTGATTTTTTTTTACTTCTTGTTCAATCTCATCCATCCAGATTTGATCAATTAGGATGGTTAAGTAATGTTTATATGGCGTCGTTTTGAATGATCTGTTTGGCTGTTTCTCAGGTTAAGTGACGGTGCATGGAATGAACACGCCGTTGAAAACCCAGAAGAAGTAGCTGCATTGGTCGATATGTAAGATACTCTTAAACTGCTTCGTAGATCTTCAAAGCATTTAAAAAATTAATATTCACTCCAAGATAATATTCTACATTTTCTAAAAATATTAGTTTTGCGTTTTCATAATAATTCAATAATAATAAACTGTAAGCTTTAAAATTTACTATACTTATTGATTACTGTCAGTTTAAAATTATTTAAATTAATTAATGTTTTAAATATATGTAAAAGATAAAACAATTATTTTTAGAAAACAGACGAAATATCTTATCTGAAAAAAAAAATAGAATGTATTTCAATTACTGATGAGTTGGACCTTTTTATTGTATATATTTACACGCTCTGGCCATTTCATATAGTATTATGTTGATCAAAAAAAGTATTATGTTATTCCCAAAAAAAAGTTTTCTATTACGACAAAAAACGAATATGTTAATCAAGCGAGTAATTGAACCAAAATAGAACGACTAATAAAATAAAAAAAATCTTACAAAGAGATCGATCAGTTCTAGATAAATGATTTGTAGTTGTATAAATGATTTGTAGTTGTATTTTGTCTTCTGAGAAATATAATATATCACATTATATTATAAAATCTTGAAAAAATATGATTACCTTATTCCTTACATATTATTATACATAAATACACACCCATAATTTCCTTTCATAAAATTTAAAAGTTTTTCCCGTAAATGTTATCTCTGTATACTGAATTTAGAAAATCTCTTCATGGGCCACAAGTTCTTACAGCTATATATATATATGTGACACAGACACGCCGTGATCGCCATTTAAATCGCCTCTGTCGCCGCTACTTTCCACCGACGTAAACATATAATTAAATATATGCATATATTTCATATTGTAGAGGCTTCACATTTATTTAGGCCATCACATAAATAGAATTTTCTTTTTTAAAGAATGATCAAAAGTTTTCCGTATAGTCCGTATCACAAGTTATATGATTTCGTATATTAATATGCAGTCACATTTATTACACCACATGGGTCCCTCTTCTTCTTTGGTCCTTCTCACACGTGATCTTGTTGAATCTATGGGCTTTTCAATCTACCCAAAACTCTGCGGGATTGATTTAATAATTAATAAAGTTACAGCACTCTTTCTGTAAATATAATTAGTTGAGTGAATTTGATTTTCGCGGGCAGGACGATAAGGAACAGCACGGAGCGGAGGAAGCTAGGATTCTTCTCATGCGCCACCGGAAACCCAATCGACGATTGCTGGCGATGTGATCGGAACTGGCACCTCCGTCGCAAGCGTCTCGCCAACTGCGCCATCGGTTTCGGCCGCAACGCCGTCGGAGGACGCGACGGTCGTTACTACGTCGTCACAGATCCATCGGACAACGACGCGATTAACCCGAGACCGGGAACGCTCCGTCACGCCGTGATCCAGGACCGTCCGTTATGGATCGTATTCAAACGCGACATGGTGATCACCCTGAAACAGGAGCTGATCATGAACAGCTTCAAGACCATCGACGGAAGAGGCGCGAACGTCGCGATCGCGGGAGGCGCGTGTATCACGATCCAGTATGTGACGAACATCATCATCCATGGGATTAACATCCATGATTGTAGACGGACGGGTAACGCTATGGTGAGAAGCTCTCCGTCGCATTACGGGTGGAGGACGATGGCGGACGGTGACGCGATTTCGATATTCGGGTCGAGTCATATTTGGATTGATCATAATTCTTTGTCTAATTGTGCTGATGGGTTGATTGATGCGATTATGGGATCTACAGCCATTACCATCTCCAATAACTATCTCACTCATCACAACGAGGTTCGTTTCATTGCTCATTATATTGCCTTACATAACGAGTTTGGTTTTGGTGGTTTGGCTTTTGGCTCGCACAAAATCTTTGCCAAGTTGAGCCTAACAAAAACTTGGTTCAGTTTGATAATCGGTAGTTCGGTTTTTAATAATTTTACCAAAATGAACCAAAGTTTTCGATTTTTAGTTCAAGTTCTAGCTTAATTTAGTCAATTTTTTTGATAATTTCAATAAATCAGGTTAGTTTGGTTTGAAATTTGGCTTTAGGTTTGTTCGGTTCGCACAAAAATTTTCCCAAGTTGAGCCTAAAAGAAAACTTGGTTCGGTTTGATAATGAATAGTTCGGTTTTTAATAATTTTACCAAAATGAACCAGTTTTTGATTTTTAGTTCAAGTTCTAGCTTAATTTAGTCAAAAATTTTGGTACCTTCAATTAAATCAGGTTAGTTTGGTTTGAAATTTGGATTTGTTTTCAGTTCAAGTTTGACTAAGAGCTCGGTTTAATCCGGTAAATTTAAAAAAAATCGGTTATCGATTACGTTCGGCCTTACTTTAATATTACCAAATTGGATATACCTAAACTGATATTGGAAATGGTGCTAAATTTGTTTTGAAATCATTTAAACTTCAAACCTTTTGAGGTGGGTTGGAGTCAAAACTTCATACTTAGCTGTCAAATTAGTATAGTTTTACAAATTAGGTTGTGTTAAAAGAGATATTTTTTTAGTTTGATCATAGCTTAATCACTACAGAGAAATACAGCTTTAATAACATTCATTTTTTTATGAACATCAAGACTTTAAATTAATTTTCTTGATTTGGAATGCAGGTTATGTTGATGGGACACAGTGATTCATACACAAGAGACAAGGTGATGCAAGTGACAATAGCATACAATCATTTTGGAGAGGGGCTTATACAGAGAATGCCAAGGTTCTTACTCCCTTTTTTCCTTCTGGTTGTTTGAATCAGAAATCAGGAGTGCTGACTCTTGTGTGTTTATTCAGGTGTAGGCACGGTTATTTCCATGTTGTAAACAATGATTACACACACTGGGTAATGTATGCGATTGGTGGAAGTGCTAACCCAACCATCAACAGCCAAGGCAATCGGTTCCTTGCCCCAGCAAACCCTTTTGCCAAAGAGGTATACAACTAAGCTTACTACACTTGATCATGTGTATAGACATACCTTTGTGAAGTAGGACATATCTGAATGTTATATTTTTCTGACAGGTGACAAAGAGGGTAGGTTCATGGCAAGGAGAATGGAAGCAATGGAACTGGAGATCGCAGGGAGACTTAATGCTCAATGGTGCTTACTTCACTAGATCTGGAGCTGCTACTCCTGCAAGCTATGCCAGAGCCTCTAGCTTGGGAGCTAAACCATCTTCCGTTGTAAGTATGCTTACCTACAGTTCTGGTGCCCTCAAATGCAGGATTGGTATGCGGTGTTAGCTAAATCTATAACCCTCAAAGCCAAGACCTAAGAAGATATCTGAATAGCTAAGGGAAACAAAGAAGAAATATAACTTGTTTTCTTCGCTCCTGTTTTTTACCTTTTCACTGTGTCCTTTTCTCTTCATTTTACCATATTAGTGTCCTTCCTATCCATATCTACTCGTCAACCTGGGCCGGCTTTCATGAGCCACAGTGTTGTTCGATTTCCTATTGTAGTACAGTGCATTCTTCTTCTTCCTTATTACTCTTTTGGTGTATCATCCTTGTATCATATACTCTTCTACCAATGTAATGCCTTTTATAACTGCGTTTGTACACCATTCTCATTGACCAATCTTAGATAAACCCAAAATCAAATCAGAAGGGTTTATTTCTTATGAAATAAATGAAAATAGCCAACTAAAGTGGGGAATTACAAAAAGATTAGTATAACAGAAATTGAACTCGGAACGGTATCGCGCTGTCAACTCCTCGTTTCTGTCGGGCTGTACAAAGATGATTTATTTCTCAGCATGTTCACCTCCAGTGGTTCACAACCTCTTCCAAAGTTCCATGGCGGGTTTAACCATATTGTAACAGGAGCACAACAACATCCCATTGCTAGCTTCAACGCACAATATGCCATGCATGAATTAATGAATATGCATCTTTTGTAAGTACAATATTGCAACCATATTTTATATTCTATATACCAAACCTTCTTTTATTGGACTCCTGATTCCTTTCAATGCCTCGAAGTCAGAAATCTCCATTGTCGTCTCCTCCAACACCGCAGATTTAGCCAGAGAAGGCAGATCCACATACTCGCTAATGTACTCTTTCCCGGGGTTCTTACCCATTATCCCCAATATTGATAGAATCCCTTTTATATTATTTTAGAAGCATTATTAGAAACTAACCTTCAGTTCATGTGTTATTATCAAAATTATCATTACTTACGTGGCAACTCTAAAATCATTCTCACACCATGTTTAAAAACCCTTTTCTCACTAGACTAATTATATGCACTGCCATTATTCATTAAAATAAAACTTATAATAATGTTCGAACATGTAATATAACTCGCCTATATATATGACTGATGTAGTTAAAGCGGTCAAACTTAACCGGTTTGAGTAAAAACATTATGAGTGCACCATGCAGCAGATGAACACATCGTTTAGTTATGAGTATTTGATGAATTGCTGAACTGATCATATATTGCTTTTAAAAAAATATATAACAGATTTATGAAGTGAACAATATTCAATTCAATACTTTTTTTCAAAATATTGTGACATATATTCGTTGAAGAGATCATCTGATTTTGTGACAGACTAAGTGCATCAGATTCGAACAAGAATTCTCAAACATGTAATATATTGCTTTTAAAAATATTTATAACAAAGCTATGCGGTGAACAATATTAAACCAAGAATTCTTTAAAATCAATTTGTTTTTTTTAATATTTTAATATTTTGAAGATCATGATCAAATTATGCATAAATCAATGCAATATTTCTACCAATCATAAAACTATGCAATATTTGAAACTACATATATGTTCAAAATTATTAATCTTAGTTAGAAAAACAATTAAAATCGACAGTAATTTAGGAAAATACACTAAATTTCCGTAAACAATTCATAATATTTGATTATGTCTTTATTCCGATGATTAATTATCATTTCCGTAAACAATGCATAATTGATACAATCAAATTATTAATTATCAAAATCATCGGAAGAAAATCAAGGATTTGGCCAGTTTAGATTTTACAAACGTATCAAT
>NC_027754.1:12576830-12580818 GCF_000695525.1 Brassica oleracea var. oleracea
AGTATAGATATTTGTAATTTATAAGCTATAGGGAATGTGAATATTTGGTCATATACTACAAACATATTAATGCCATCGGCTAACTTTATTTCCTCAGATTTCCTTATTTTACAAATTAAATTTATTTGGGATTACCTAAGAATATGGATACTGAATATTCTCTTTTGCCATAATGCAAACCTTACTGTACAATACTATTTATCAAGTTTATAATCAATTCATAATCTTCACTAAATGAATTTTTAAAACCATCAAGTAATTTACCTCAATTATAGTCGTTGAGAAACACGTTTCCATATACGATTCAAGCTCTAAATTTTGCCTAATTTGAGAGCTGTGTTTTTTAAAACAACATGTGAAAAGACCAGTTTTAAAGTAAACTGTACGGCGAGTATGAAAATATTAATTAGTAAATATTTGCTACTATAATTTTGGCTATTTGTTTTCATCATTAAAACTCTATATAAATATGTAGTGTCTGCAACACAACTCCTCACCACATCACTCTTTCTGAATCATTATTAACAAAACCAGAAGTACACCAATGGCAGACTTTATAAGATTGTAAACGAAGAGTTTTGAAGACACTTTTCATAACAGTCGTAGTTTTCTTAGTTTTTTTATTTATTTTGTTTCCTTATTATATAGGATATGCTTTCACATTTTATTTTATTTTATCGCTTATGTTTCGTTTTATCTTATATTCATATTTTATTTTCTGAAAGCAAATTATATTGCATATATTTCGTTTTATCTTTATTACATAATTAATTTTTCATAAGTTTTTGTTTATTCTTATAGATTCATTTTCACAAACTATACTTTAATCACACAAAACAAATAACACAAGTTTTAAAAAACTTTGAAGCTTACTTTATTACATATCCATAATTTCGTTGAATCCCTTAACATAAATAACATGTAATATTTGTGTCTATGACTTTTACATTTCTAATATCTATATATTTAAACTTATAAATTCTTTAAGTTTCCTCACCCCGCGCAGGGCGCGGCTGATCAATAAATGTAAACCACAAATATTGTAAAGAATTAAAATAATAAAATTATACCAAAGAATAGAAAAATTATGATAAATTTAAAGAGTAGAGATACTTTTTTAATTCAAAATACTTTCTCTGGTGCGGCGGTTCTAAAATCCCAGGATCCTACTGTAGAACCCAATCAAAAGCCAGTTGAAACTAAGTTTGTGTGTATTTTGAAACTCATAAAAAAACCAAAAAGAAAAAACAATAATGTGAAGAATATTTAAGATAATGTTTTGGGAGTTTTTCAAAACTAACCCATATTTTCAAGTCAAACTCAAAACCAACCTCTTTTTTTTTGTCATTACTATTTATCAATAAATTTTCAATACTATCCCTATGTTTTTGAATTACTTACAAAATTGCCATTATTATTTAATTTTTTATTAGTTTCAAAATTCACAAAAAAAAAAAACAAATACACCTACACCATTTCTTTTTATTTACAAGAATGTCATTATCATCATTTTTTCAACAATTATGAACCACCATTTTTGAGTTTTTAAAGCTCTAGAATTCAATTTTCAACCACTTTTTTTTCTCATTCTAAACCAACAAATCTTCATTTCCTCTACATTTTCGTATAAAAAACTCTCATAACTTTTATATTCATTGGCAAAATCTTCATATTTTCGAGTTTATTCATTAGTGAATCGTCAAAGGCAGCTATTTTTGTTCATATTTGGAGTTTGGACGGTTGAGAAGGTTGGAAACGAGCTTTACACCAGAAAAGATAACTATTTACATGGTTTTCGTCATTTTTAGATCGTCAAGATAATAGACTGTTTTGTATGTCGACGCCTATATGCAGACGTACGATGCAGTCTACTTGTCAACGCACAAGTCAGTTTTGCAATTGACCAAACAAATTTTTTTTTGTACCGCAGTCTTCGTCTTTACCTTTAACAACAAAAAAGAAATATTTTGGTAGACTTACTAAGACATCTACGTAAAAGATGTTAGTTTTGCATTTGACCAAACTTTTGACTTTTTAATGTAAATTTCAATGGAAGTCTTCGAAGTATAGACTGCCTGAGAAGTTTGCAAAATGTTAGTTTTGCATTTGACCAAAACTTTGACTTCATAGAATAGCTAAGTTTTGTGTTTGACCAAAAATTTTAAATTTTTTTAAAATTTATTAAAAAATTATTAAATTGTAGACTTCATATGTAGTCTTCTTATCTTAGAAAAAAGGTAGACTGCATGTGAAGACTACTATTTTATTTTGGTCAAATGCAAAACTACCCCGTCGGATTTGAGAGTAGACTTCAAACGAAGTCTAAATATATGTAGACGCTCGCTTCCATTTACTCGTAGAAAGTCAAACTTGGTCAATTGCAAAACTAACCTCTTTAAAAAAAATTAAAAATGTAGACTGCATATGAAGTCTATTTCCGAAAGTCAAATCCTAGGTAAATTTTGGTCAATTGAAAAAACTAACATTTTTGAAGTGTAGACTGAAAAGGAAGTCTACATGTATAAAATCACAATTTTTTTCAAATATAGAAAGTAACCCGTAAAATTTTCAATTGCAAAAACTAACCCAAAGAGTAGACATATTTGGTAGTCTACATTAGTGAATTGAAAAGAACGTCTACATAGAAAAATATATTAAAAGTGAATCTGTGTACTATTTATTAATTTTTTCAAGATTATTTTGTTTGATAGTGTGTATTAGTTAATCCTAATGGGTTCGAGTGATTTTGAAAAGAAAATTTGTTATAATTATGAAAGTATAATACTTTTGATTTGACTATATTTTTAGCTACTAATTGTAGACGTATTTGTGAGTCTATCTTTATAGTTCTATGAAACATGAAATTTTTCTTTGCTAATTATGTAAACTGTATTTTGTTTTTCCGGAAATAGCTATGTTACATGTTGTATACGGAGAATGGGTGGTGAAAGGCTCTTTGTGGGAGTTTGTGGTCAATAATCGGAAAGGAGGAAAAATGTTCTTTGTGCATGATGGTCGCACACATGGTGAAATTCTTGAAATGGTATAACAAGATTATGATCTTGGTACAAGATAATCGAGAAGATGGTACTAACATATTCCTTACCAGACGTCATTTTACAACAAATGACTCCGAGTAGGCGAATACTCCTCTTATGCATGTCACAAATTATCGACAAGTGTGGAACTTGATCAAGTTATCTAAGACACACTTTATACGCCTTTGTGTATCAAGCCATCGCCAAGTACACTACAAATTCTTGGTTTGACTATATGTTAGATAATAAGTGTATACGTCTTTGTAAATCTATAAATGTAGACTGCAGTTGAAGTTTACGTCATAAATTCTATTAAAAGTGCATTTGTCTATTATTCATCATATTTTCTTCACGATTTAATTATTTTACAGTTTATGTTAGTAAAATATTAATGATCTTGGATGAATTTCAAAAGTTAATGTGTTATAATTATACATTTGAAACTTATTGCAAAAATTTGTGATTAGTTTTACTCTTGAAACTTCTTAGGAATTTTTTAATAGATTTTCTTCTTATTACATGTGTGTTAGTTATTGTTTTAGCTTATGGTGGTTTTACTTGTGTGGTTGATTAGATCTTGTGAAAAAATTGATATCTAAACAGAAAAATAATAAAATCATACAAGTGAAACACAACTAAAAATGAATACAATATTTATAGATTATGCATTAAACAATTATTTACAAATTAATCTTTTATTATGAGAAACTCAACTCATCTGAAGAACGAGGCGAACTGGATCATGAAAAAATATTCATGTTAAAATTTATTTGTGTTAAGATTTGTGAGAATGTATTGTATATTTCTTATTGCTTACACCACTATATATAGTGGTTCATACAAGGTGGAGTCAAAGGGAGAATTGATTACAAAGATACTTTACATAATGACAAGGTCAAACTCATAAAGACTAAGGTTGAATGGGTCTTCCATGTGGCTGGATGTAAACC
>NC_027754.1:12582346-12583597 GCF_000695525.1 Brassica oleracea var. oleracea
ACCTTATAACTTGGCGTCCCAAGCTATATGGTATGGTACCTAGTTGTTTAGCAGGCCAGCTTTATATCTCAATGTCTGGAATGGTTTCCTTTAATAAAACTCGGATTTTATCTCATGCACCTTTCTTTCTTTCCGAGGTTCCTTAGAATTTATGGAACTTTATTTGGAACATTTATTTGGTCTATGTTATATAGACTTTGTAGAAACTTGGTTGTGTCTTTAAGACATCAAAACCGTGTGGTGCTAAGCTGGGATGACATAGTCATTCCTTCTCTCGGGTCAATATGTCTGGCATTTTATTTTGCTATCATTGTAGCCTATGGACGTCTATAAATTATTTTCTAGTCCGAGGATCTTTGCCAAGACATTCATGGTTGATACCAGATGGTAGATACCATTCTTTATCATTCTTTATACCAGCTTATTACTTTTCTCCTTTCATTGTTGGATATTCGGATTCATAAACCTTATGTAATCCTTGTTCCTTGGTCAATAATTAGATCACCCATTTTGGCTCAAGGTTTATTTTAAACTTATGGAGAAAGTATATTCATAATATATATCCAACATATATTCCCAATCCTCTTTATGAGATTCTAAGATCACATGATCTTAGATGGCACATATATTTGTGATGGATTCTTTCATAATATCTTAAGATGATATATGTCTGGACTCATGACCCGTATCAGTCTGAGGTGGAAATATCTATGATCACTTATATGGCCTGATATAATTACTATGGCCTGATGCAGGTTCATTCTTTTATAACTCATGGTGTCCCCAAGCATATGGACTTTTAGAATTTGAACCTTATAGGTAATGGTCTTTATATCAAATTCAACCAATATGTAATATGGTTGTGGACCATGTTTCACGAATTTTAGTATGGTCATGTATCATGGGATTTGTCCTCACTCCCCCTCATGAACATACTCAAATTCGTGGTGCTTGGGACAATAAATTCCCTTGTGCATAGATATATTGCACACACGTGAGATCTTATGGGATAACATTTGTGCCCTTTTAAATATTTGCATCATAATCCGAATGGCTAAGCATGGTAATGCCATCTAAGTGATAAATTTCGTGGGTTAATCAAACATGATTGCCATGGCTATTTGCCTAATACCATATTGATCACTAGATCAATAGAGAATGTAGTCTCGACCACTTAGGCGATTTTAATTTAGGTACTCTTATTCCCTTTTGTCCATTGTTAGAAACCATTTTTTCTTTCTTAATTCAATG
>NC_027754.1:12584682-12585689 GCF_000695525.1 Brassica oleracea var. oleracea
CCATTGTTAGAAACCTTTTTTTTTTCTTAATTCAATGGACCTTATAGGGTGAATACAATGCCATTTAGGCAAAGCCTTGGTCGAGCTTCTTTTCCTTTCTTTCAAGGAATGTCCAGTTGAGTTCAAGAGTTTTTTATAACTGAGCCTTGACGGCAGAGCATGTCGTGCCATCTGTCAAAGGCTTCTTTGAACTCTTTGGAAAAGTGAGTTGGGGTATTAATCCTCAATCATATTTATCTTGGCACAATAAAGGCATATAGATATAGTTTCTTATCAAACAACAGTTTGAATAAGATAATGATGAACTCAAAGTAATTCATTTTATTAATGAAGTCGTGTATAAAGCAAAGTATCAAAGCAATTCATGAAACATAAACTCAGGAAACATGAAAATAAGAATGTCAAAAGACAATTATATAATATGGCCTTCACAATGCATGTGTTGCCATATGGCGCTCAACTTCAGCTTCATCAGCTATAGGAGGCCTCATCGCATTATTCTTTAGCTCAATGTATCTTTTCTGAAGTTTGTCAAATATGTTGATGGTATCTTTGATTTTCTGCTTTCTTTGTTCAGAAGCCAAAAGATATGACAAAAGGTCATTATAAGTGGTGAACTTCTTAGCCGTGTGTAGCAACAGCACATCCTTTGGATGGAATGTGGAGTAGGTCTTATATAATAAAGAATAATGTGTTATCCTTTCACCACATAGTTCAAGACTATAAGCAATATCCATCAGAGCAGAATTATATTTGTCCACGGATTCAAAATCCTGGAATCTGAGGATCTCCCATTCATGGTTGGCCTTTTGCCACGATATCGGTTTGAATCTTTTCCTTAACTGTAACCAAAGATCACAAGGATCCTCAACATGGAGATACATGTTTTTGAACCTTTTCCTTAACTGTAACCAAAGATCACAAGGATCCTCAACATGGAGATACAGGTCTCTTAATTCCTCAGTGAGATGATAACGAATAATCGTTATAGCTCTATGCCTTTCACT
>NC_027754.1:12586200-12600394 GCF_000695525.1 Brassica oleracea var. oleracea
ATTTGTGAGAATGTGTTGTATATTTCTTATTGCTTACACCACTATATATAGTGGTTCATACAAGGTGGAGTCAAAGGGAGAATTGATTATAAAGATACTCTACATAATGACATGGTCAAACTCATAAAGACTAAGGTTGAATGGGTCTTCCATGTGGCTGGATGTAAACCTCCAATGGACTCTAGTCTTGAACTTGTATGGTCTAGGTTATGGACCATCCACATCATGATTCATAACAATTTGTAACATACCAAGTTGTGATATATGGAAAAAGCTTATAAGCTTTTTCCAAATCAATTCTCTTAATTAAGAGAATTGATTTGGCTACCTATGTCACAAAAGTTGACTTACCTTTTCCGTCATACATCTGTTTAGAACTCCAGGGTTAATCGTGCTTGGGCTAGAGTAGTGAAAGGATGAGTGACCTATCGGGAAGTGATTCGCAATACCGTGCAAGTGAGACCAAAACACAGGGAAAGATCGATTGGTGATTGCAGGGTCAGTAAACAAGTTTTTCAGGCCTTGGAAAATTAACGCACCGGCCATTGGAACGGGATGGGGCCCACGAACCGAGTGAACGTACGTGGGTTGCCCATTAGCCGTGGGCGGTCGGAGCGTTACAAGTGGTATCAGAACCAGGTTAGTCATCTCAGTTCTGACCTGAGAGGCATCTTGAAACCTGTCGTAGGGCACAACGAGGACGTTACATTCTTTGAGAGGGAGTGAATTGTAACATCTCAAGTTGTGATATATGGAAAAAACTTAAGAGAATTGATTTGGATACCTATGTCATCAAAGTTTACATACCTTTTCCGTCACAAATCAGTTTAGAGCCCTAGAGTTAAGCGTGCTTGGGCTGGAGTAGTGAAAAGATGGGTGACCTATCGGGAATTGATCTGTGATACCGTGCGAGTAAGGCCAAAACACGGGAAAATGTCATGTGGTTGATTGCAGAGTCAGTAAACAAGACTTTCAGACCTTGGAAAATTAACGCACCACCCGTCAGATGGGATGGGACCCACGGGCCGAGTGAGCGGGCGTGGATGACCCATTAGCCGTGGGCGGTCGGGGCGTTACATTATTTAAACTCTAAACTGGAGAGCATATGTTCTTTGGAACAAAGTGACTAAGGTTGGCTAGTATCCCCTATATATTAATCCTGGAGCATTACAACATATTTCGTAGCCACGTGTCATCACGAGAATGATTCTTAGAATTGTTAGAAAAATAAGTTGGTCCATATAAACATATACTATGTTTTTTATTAAACTAACTATCAAATTAATTATAAGTGTACAAAAAAATATTTTTTCTTTCCGTAAATAAAAGCTACGGAATTACCTAATATGGTTAACATATATATAACAATTAATGATTATGAATAATACATATTTGATAAAAAAAAACTCTAACCTCTCTCTTTTTTGTTTAATTTTATACTATTATAATAAATTAAACAATCATTAAGCATATAATAAAAACAATTAGATTTTTCCTTATATGTTATATTTTGAATTTTTAAAAACGACTATAAATTACTAAAAATGGTAAAAGCCCCACATTAAAAAATTTGTGATCAATGGTTTAATTTTTTTTGTCCAAGCAAGATACAAATGATCATATATCATAGGGGTGGACGTTCGGATACACGTTCGGGTTTGTATCGGATATTTCAGTATAAAGGTATAGAACCCGTTCAGATATTTCTACACTTCGAATCGGGTTCGGGTATTTTATGTTCGGGTTCAGATATTTTGGGTCGGGTTCGGAAATTTAAAATTTGAAGAAAAAATAAATAAATTATTCATTGTTTAAGTTTTTTGCATTTAAAATATATTTTAATTTAATTAACTTTTTTTTTTAATTTTTAAGGGATTAAACTATTAATAGGTTTGGAGATAAAACTTTAAAAATAGAAAGACATTAATTTAGGTGTTGTTTTGAAATTTTAGATGCAACTTTTGTTAATGCAAGAAACAAGAACTTGATATGTATTTTAAGTGAGTAGCAAATGATTTTGTCCATAATTATATGTATATTATCTAACTTTGAGCAATAAGAATCATTAATATAAATATTTTGAATAAAATGAGAGAAATAAACTAGAAATGTAGAGTTAAGTATACTTATGTTTGGTTATCTTTGGATATCCATTCGGGTTCGAATATTATCCGTTCGGATTCAGATATTACCCGAACTGGTGAGATAAGTAATTTGTTTTGTTGGTCAAATTAGATGATTTTTAGACCGAGCTAGTGAATATATACTAGACAAACATTTATATTTCGAGTATGCACTTATATTCTATAACAACTTGATATATTAGATTTGAACACTAATCTGTTAATATAGTTTGACGGTGATTTTTTTCAAAATTTTGATTCTTAGATATGTATATGGAGTGAAACTAATTTTTACAGATGTTCATTTTTTAATTGACACTTATGTAATTCACTGAATTCATAAAATAAGATAAAAAAGAAACTTAACTCATATCAATGAAATAAAGACGAGAATGAAAGCACAATTCTATAGAGGTAGAAAATGAAATCACTTATGGAGAGTCAATACTAAACAAATCGAGAGCAGAAACATAATCCCCTTTCGTCATTATATAATCGATGTTGCCTATTTGGTTTTAGTTATTTGTGTCAACCGCAAAACTAAATTTTCTTTTGTGCATATGAAGTCTTAAAAATAATTAAAATGAGATATAATACGTTAACTCTTGAACAACGATGTTATATTTAAGAGACCAACATTTGTATTCATCATTTTATAATCGATAAAGATTGTAATGTTGTAAAATGTTAAAATCATTTCATAAACAAACATTATTATAAGAACTCACTCCGCGCATGCGCGCGGATTATCATCTAGTATAATATTATAGAGGTGATGCACATCCAATCCATTGGAAGTTGATTGGAGAAAACCCATCGTTAGTGCATTCCAAATTTTAGATGATTTTTAACAATAGTAAAAATTGTTTTGTGATTCAATAGGTGCTTACTAGAAGCAGAAGGACATACATAAACTTATAATGCAAGAATTGTTGGATTATCAAATGGTGACTGCATCAATTATGAATGCCAAGATTACTACAATTAATGATGATCAGAGTGATCTTTAGAGGTAATTTATTTCATGTTATTGAATATGAATCAATGTGTTATAAATGGAAATATATTAAAAAAGTAGTTGCTACATAAAAGGAAATGAGACATAAATACGGCAAAAATCAAGACTCCAACGACAACTGAACCATGCGGTACAATTTGAACATCACATATGTTCACTCTGATATGAGGATAGAGAAGTTTGGAGCCAACCATCCATGTTGACCTCTCATGCTAGTAAACTTGAAACACAAGCTTGATCAAGTTTACTTAGCCAAGGAACAAGTTGTTAACCTTCAAGAGTAAGATGCATTCATCATATTTCCGAAGAACACAACCTCAATAATAAGTTATTGCATACTCTTAGCTTCAGTTAATGTATCAATTAAAGATGATATACTATTAGAAATACCTGGAATGATACCAAGATACAAAGTTTTAAATTCAGTCAGCTTAAACCGCAAATCCCCATTTTGAAGACTCATGAATATAAGATGAAACAAATTCTTTGAAACTGTTCAATGCGGCGGGATACAATTTATAGCCAATTAGTGCAGGAAGTTCAAAGAAATTTACAGACCTTGAAGCATCATATGGAGGATCAAAGCAAGTTTAGTGTTTTAAAGATGTGATTTTTAATCTCTTTAGGAGAATATGATGATGAGTCACTTGACATAAATCCACTCTCTAGTGTGTCTACCAACAATACTACAAAGCTAAAAAAATATTAACACAAAAAGCATCCATAAAGAGAAGCTGGTTGAATTTGATGGGTTAGATACCAATGTAAGCATATGAAAAGTATCATTGAATGATTGCTAAAAAGGAACCAAATATATTAAACAATGTCAAATTTTATTTCGGACAAGTTAGATATGCACGAACATGTTATACACTTTTGTATTTAACGAGAACAACGCATACGATATCTAGACTACATCAGCAAAGAAAAACTTGAAATTATTTCATCAAAACAGTTCCAAAGGTATAGTTAATTATCTTTTGTTCTATAATTATCAATGCAAGATTTATAGATATAATTGTTCTAGACACCTATAAGCACAAACATTCAAAATCTAAATCAAATTTTGAATCATTCAAAAAATCATTATATAATAAAAGTATTTTATATAACACAATATTATTAAAATAGTAAATTGACTAAAACCCTCTCTACATTATAAAAATGTCCAAAAAATTGTTTGATCAGGTGATTCTTGAGTTTGCTATTTGGAATTGCAATAATAGCATTTGCTTATTGTAACTATGAGTTAAGTGTGACCTGAATAATATTATCTTAAATTTAACAGTTTACTTACAACCTGCAAGTGAAATGGAATTTCGCAGATTTTTGAAACACTTACTAATATTTTGATCAGAAATAAATTCTGCCAGGCTTGATGTTTCTGCAAAATTTAACTCTGAAGTTTATAAGCTCATTGCTACAATTATTATTATATATAATTGGTTATAAAAGAACTGATTACAAAAAGAGGAAAACTTTTGCTACGTTCGCTCAAGGGGTTAAGAGAAAATTTCTTGGATCAAACCAGACAAGATGAGTTTCTCTAAGTCAACTACAGCTTGAAGAGTTTCGTCGATCTGAAACTCACTTCTCCAACCCAAATCCCAAACTCCGCTTGTCATCTCTTTTCTCTTACTATATAGATCCTTTTCCAAGACCATGTGTATGCTCTCTTTAACGAAGCTGCTCTGATTTAAAAACGTGTCTCTGTAACTTCTGAGGGAGTCAAACCCATCACAGACTTCCATTAACAACTCATCAATGTGCAAAGAGCTTCTCAAGAGACAAGTTGGTTCGGTAATGAGAAGAAGGCTTCTGCGTCTGGCTACTTCTTTGGCAAAGTCTAGTGCAAGTCTTTGGTCTGAGATTACATTGCTGTCTCTACCCTGACAGGTTTTTTCTTGGCTTCTGTTAGTGTTGGTTTTGAAGTCAAAGAGATTCTCTGCGTAGCTGATGAAATCTGAGGAGTTGGATAAGAATGATCTAAGAGAGGTTTCTTGCTGAATTGTGGGAGCACAAGAAGTAACTTCTCCGCTGTCGCAATGGCCTTTACAAGAACAAAAGTAACATAGTTTATTATTATTATTTTTTTTTTTTTGTCAATTACCACCATATATTAAATCTAGTTTGGACCATAGGCTCTAAGTAACATAGTTTATATATACGAGGAGATTTTTAAGAGAAACAAAATTTTGAAAACATCCTAAGATTTAAGAACTTTTGTGTAGTACTAACCTTGAATGTGAAGCTCTGAAGAAGTGGTTTCCTCTGCAGAAAGTTGGTTTATTGATACACGCGTGTCTTGTGAAGAACTTGAGTTATTCTCTGAAGCGAGGTCATTGTCTCGTTTATGGAGTTTTTTCTTTGGCTATACGAGAAACATAGTTATTAAAAAATATTTAAAATTAAGAAAATGAAAAAAATAATGCAATGAGGCTAGTGACAAAGATTTGCTTACACTTCGTTTACTAGCTTCACCGGACTTCTTTAACCGACTATTACTTTTCTTCTCATCACTACTTGAGCTTGGGCTTGAGCTCAACCTGGAAGGTTGATTCTTGTTTCTTGACGTGTCTGAAGAACCATTTGATTTCTTGTGTCTCGCATGATTGGCAGGTGGCTTAAGAGCGCTTCGTCTGTCTTTACCTTCAATGATATCGTCTTTCTTCACATAAATCTTTTTGATGATTTCCTTTGGTTTTGCTTCTCTTGTTACAGCTTTGGCATTGCTCGGTGACAATAGCTTCATCACCTTACCTTCATTCTCTTCTACTTTCCGCACCATTTTGTCTTTCTTAGTCGGACTCGATGGTAATTTCATTGTGTTGCTGCTGCTTGTTTTACTCCCTCCCTTGGCTTGATGATCTTTTCTCTGGTTGATCATTCTTGGATGAACCTCACCTTGCATCCTCGGTTTCTTCGGTAAAACCGGTCTTTTGTTGCCCGGTTTTTCGTCTTGTACAACATTCACAGGTTTGATGAGTACTACTATACTTGAGGGATTCTCACTCGGAATCTCTTCAGGCAAAGAGTGTAAAACAGGTTTTCTTGTAGAGTTGCATCTAACAGTTTCAGGACTCTCCTTCTTCTTCCTCTTCAGCAGCTTCTCTTGTCTTTCTGGTGAGACATTTACAATAACTGGCTTATCGATATGTTTCACCATGCTAATGTTCTGTACTTGAGGAGATACATCCAGACCCATAAGCCTAGCAATCAAACTTGGAGGTCTCCTTGGAACATCAGACGACGCAGACGATTTTGTAGAGCCTGAAACCATAGAAGATTGGCTTGAGCTCGTTGATGAAGACGCAGCTCCAGAAGAGGAAACAAAACCACTTCTAGCAACGCGAGTCTTCTTAGTCTCTGTGTTAGTTGTTTGTGGAAGAAGATTCTGCCTGTGAAAGCTTTCTCTTATCACGTTTCTTAGCTCATCATAACAATCTCTCGATGCTGCATTCTCTTGAGCCATCATCCTTTTCTCAATACGCTCTCCGAATCTATCAGACATCGATCTCTGAAACCGCAAATCGCATCTTCCATCTTTAGTAACCCTCCCTTTCTGCTTGTTATCAGCTTCTTGAATACTACTAAGCATAGCTAAAGACTCCTCCAAATCAAGCGCTCCTCTTAACAAACCTTTTGCTATATCCTCAGGCCTCACAGTCTCATAGCTTGACCCTTTGGAATATGAATCAATCGCAACGTTCAGTTTCTGAATCCCTTTAGATACTTTCAAGAGCTGCAATGAAGAAGAAGGAGCAGGAGCATCCTCTGTGCTCTTCCTCGGTGCCGTTTCGGATCTCTCTTTGGGTTTGGAAGGATGGTCAAATCTTTGGTTAGTACCACTACATATGCTATTATATCTCTGTTTCTTGATTGCGCCACGTTCAACAACTCCTCTTGGATCATCGCACATTATGAATGATCTGTAAACTCCTGATCTTAATTTCCCTTCAGGCATTGTTTTATACTCTGCAACAAGAATCCAAGAAAAACTTGGTCAAACTCTCATAAACATTTTTTAGGATCTTTAAGACGGATCAAACACTAATCAGTTCTGAACTTTCGATCTGGTTTCACTAGGGGAGAAAAATAAAAAGAAAAACATGTTTCTTGTTTTCTTAAAAATGAATGTAAATACAAAGACAAAGAAAAACTTACCAGAACTGGAACTTTTTCAACAGATCGTCTTCCTCTGAACCAAAGCTTGTCAGATTTTATCAAAAAATTCCCAAGAAACTCTGTAATGTGAACTCAAATGAAGAGATTTCGATCAAACACAACGAACAGTCTTTATTGTTTGCACCGCCTGCAAGTGACAACAAGGAAGAGAGAGAGAGAAAAAAACAAAAAAAAAAAAAGCGAGTCAAACTCAAGATCCAACTTCTAATGACTTGGTCGAGGTTTCTTGAGTTCACACGATAGGGATCCTCTGATGACAAGCGGATTCAATGTTTCTGCAGAGATTTTGTCTTAAATGAATTGAAATCTAAACACCATTGAATTTTATCTTCATTTTTTTCACTATATGAAGAGATAGGAAGATGAAGCGAAGGCTCCACGTCCTCATAAGTATGGTTTCAAAAAAGGACAAATCTACCTTCTGTTTTTATTTAACTAACCAAGCTTTTCTCAGTGTTCCAAAAAAAAAAAAAAACCAAGCTTTTCTCTTGTTTCGTTTGTTTATTTGTTTAATCATCTATCTTATTAAAAAGAAACCTATGAAAATATATTATGTATTATTAACGATTTGTACCACTAAAATATGTGAATTCTTAGATATTCATTTACAATAATGTTAAATCAATTTATCACTAATTTACTTATAATATCTTTTATTTTTTAAAAAATATTAAAAATATTTTTTATTTTTAAATAGCTAAAATCTGCTGAAAAATATAACAAATTTATTAAGAAAAATAAAAAATTATATTAATATAATAACTTAAATCTTTTTTATATTAATGCATATAAAATATATTTATTTAAACTGAAAATACATTTCATCATATCAGTTTAAAATAATTAAACTATATAACATTTATAGAAAAATTAAAATATTTAACATAGTTTAAAAAAAATTATGTCTACAAATATATTATATACATCATAAACTAAATTTTATTATAAAATAATTAAATTTATTTACGGCGCGGTCGGATCAGTGGATGTTAATAATCAATCTTTCATAATTGTGCCAATTTTTTTTAATTTTAGTCAAAATTATTACAGATTTTTTTGTGTTTCAAAAAAAAGAGGTCAAAATTATCAGTGCTACTTAATTTGCTGGCAAGAGAATCAAATGTTCAGTTACAAGAAAAAGAAAGAGAGAATAAAATGTGAGCTAAAACAATAATAAAAAAAAGAGAATATTCTCTTTAAGAAATAAAATATATTTGGGAATAACTCTGTTGGTTTATTTATTTATGAGCCGCAAATAGAGATGTCAAACAGGTTTACCCATCCCGTACTGCAGCGGGTTAGTCGTTGAGCGGGTTATAGCGGGTCTGTCCCGCGGGGACTGCGGTCTCCAAAATGCTGGCCCAAACTCGTACCGTAAAATATATAGGCCTTCGCGGGGCATCCTGCGGGACGCCTCTTTATCAAACCGCCTACTACAGATTTTTCCATGAATGTTCAAGTAGAAGAGTTGTGTAAGAGTGTTGAAGAGAGCTCATTTAGCTTCACTAAAAACTTATCAAAATCAATTCCACAAAGTTCTGTTTGTGTTGGCGTTCTTGAGTTAAAAGCCTTCTTTTGTTATCAGCATAAGCTTTTGTTGAGTTTGAATCTGATTGAGTTGTTGTCTTTGTAATAATTTGGTTCAAGTGTCGTATGTCTTCATCAAACCATTTCTCTTTTTAATTATTTGGATTGCAAGAAAATTTGTGAATCACTTTACCAAATTATACAAGGGACGTGATATTCAACTAACTTTTCTCCTAAACAACACCATTATAACCAAATTTAATTTAAGGAAAACACCAATTCACAATACTGAAAACAAAACCAATCAACTTAAACAAGAAATATCACATTGTAATAAAGCAATTCATAGCTGTGTGTAATAAAAAGAGAAAACCAAATCAAAACACCACCAGAGCTCGAATCGTCATCGCTGGAGCTGGAGTCGTCATCGCCGGAGCTCGAATCATCATCACCGGAGCTCGAATCATGCATCATTGCCGGGACTCCTTATGTTTTCTGGGGAAAAGTCACAAAAATCGCTTTTTCTCATTTTTCTCATTTTTTTTAGGTAAAATAAGAATAAAGAAAAAAATGCGGGTCCATGTAATCCCGCATGATCCGTTTTTGCCCATCCCGCAAAAGATCCAGTCCCGCAAAGACCCATCCCGCGAGGTCCGCAAATTTGCGGACCTAGAAAACCTCATCCCAATACCGTACGGCGACAGTCTTTTACAGGCCAGGTCCGCAGTCCAGATCCATGATTGTCATCTCTAGCCGCAAACAGCCTTAGTAAGAAATAATAATTCTAAAAAGATCAGATCAATTATATATTTGTAGTTTAGTTCTGATCCATGTCACGTTGGATGTTGATTGGTATTAAACGGCAGGTTTAAATTTAAGAAATATTAATATACTAGGATAAGATCCGCGCATTTATATGAAAATTATTTAAGAAATATCGTATGAAAAATGAAATTTAAATTATTGATCGAAATAATTTTTTTGGCTCTTAAACAATTTTTTAAAAACTTTTTTGTTAACTACATAATTTGTTTACTAATGAACTGGTCTCATTTCTAAAAATATTTTAGGTCAAAAATTTATTTATCATATAAAAACCTAACGTTTAGGCCGAAGAATCTCATGCCTACTATTCGGTTACAATGAAACTATGTAAACTCAGTTTTATATCATGATTTAGCAATTTAAAAGTTAATTATGGTTATGAGAAGTTTACGTTCACGTGTCAATCTTATCTATCTTCGATATTTTTTTCATTTTTGTGTCATTTTGATTATTTGCTCGATATAAATATTAATTTTTGAGTCTATTCTCATTTCTTTCTTTATTTTGGCCTGAGATTTAGAAAATGTTTAAGATTCAAAATTATTAAAGATATACATACTTAAGTTAAGATATGCGCCTTGTGCAAAATAAATATTTTATATTTATTATTTATTTTATATTTTTGTGCATATTATGAAATAATAAAATAATAATTATATATTAAATAACTAATAAATCAGTTACTATTATGTTATAAATTGGCTTGCATATATAAATCAAATGACCGCTCTTGTATATTCGCAATCATTTTAGAATAAATAAATCAAAACAATTAATCTTATCTATCGTATATGATATATAATTAAATCTAAACGATATGAAATATATTAGCATAAACACCTATTAAAATAAAATTATTTGTTTATATGATTTTATTATCATTGTATCTTATTATAAAAAAAAATTTAAAATTGATCACAAAAGTTTATGTGAGACTTTAATAGGTTTAGTAATTTATACTCATTTTGAAAAATTCAAAATAAAACATATTCAAAAAAAATCTAAAATTTTAATATATGGTTAATATAATTGTGTAATTTATTTTAATAATAAAGAATTAAACAAAAATGATAGAAAGTATACAGATTATTAGCAAATTTTCATTATTTAAAATCATTAATTGCTATATATATATCATAATCACATTAGGTACTTCCGTAGGTTTTATTTAAGGAAATAATATATAATAAATTTCAATTTGATAAATTAATGGCCGATAATGAACATACTATATAATATAACATTATTCAGCAATTTAATTTTAGACTAACAAAATTCTCAATTGATTTTCAAGTCGCCACGTAAACAAATTAACATTCTAGTTACATGACAACCTAGCACGACATTTTTTTAACTAGTAACTACAGGTTCTAAACTTTTTAAATGTTTCCCTATTAATATATAGGGGATGTTAAACCATTGATCATTAATTTTTTACATAATAATTTTAATAATTTTAGTAATTTTGTCGTTTTTAAAAATTCAAAATATAACATAAAAGAAAAAATCTAGATTTTAATTTTATAGCTAATTTGATTGTTTAATTTATTTTAATAATATAAAATTAAATTAAAACAATGGATGGGATATAAATTGTTATCAAATCTTTATTATTAGAATCATTAATTGTCATATATGTATATATATATTAGTCATATTTGGTAATTCCGTAGTTTTTATTTAAGGAAAGAAAAGAAAATAGTAATTGTACACTTTAATTAATTTTATGATTAGCTTAATGAAAAGTATAATATATACTTAATTGGACTAACATATTTTTTAAGGATTCCGAATTTCATTTTGGTGATGACACGTGGCTATACTTAAAGGTTGTAATGTTTCTCAATTAATATATAAGGGACAGTGTAAATGGCTTTTAAAAAAATTATAATTTGGAAGCTAGAAAACTTTGTATATTAATTTTTATAAATTTGAAGGACAAAGTCGATGTTTTACTGATTTATGATATCGACTCTGGATAAGCCAATTTTACAAGGGCTTCCACTAATCATAATGGTGATGATGTGTTGTAAATGTTCAGGTAGGGTTAAACAAGTGGAGGATAAATACAAGAAAATGCAAACAACAAAAGACATTGGATTTCCTTGCTAAATAATTGGGTGTGATCAATATTCCCATTTTAGAGAATCCCATTTCAATGACACTTTTTGTCTAGTTTCTCCACAATTGTGCACATGATTAGGTTAAAATTTATTGAAGAATATCACAATTCTTTATCATTATTATCCAACGACCTCTCAATTTATATCTTAATAAATTAACTTAATATAGTTTTTTGTACATGGGTCATTAGTTATAGTTAATTCTAGTGGCGAAACTAGACAATAGAGGTTTGCTAGTTGCGATTCCACACCTGAACATGAGTTTAAAATTCATACTTCAAGATGAGTTTTATAATTTGTTAACAATGGTATTCACTTCTAGAATCTCTCAGTTTATACTTTTGCTATAAATCTGAGGAATAAGATAATTCCATCTCTATGTATAGTCAATTTCAATGTAATTGCTTCATTTCCCTGACAACCGGTAAACAATAGTGGTCGATGTTTGACCTAAACAAATCGGTAGCATTAAAGAAAGGAGGGACTTTTCAAATTCAAAAGTAATGAAATGGAATGAAGTTTTGAATTTAACACATTTATTAGAGTTTACAGAAGTCGGAAACACATACACTGAGTATGACCCGTGACAAGAAATAGCAAACAAGTCAATTCAAAAATTACCATAATTATGTTTTCTTATTATTTATACTTTAGCTATGTTCCTCTATCTAGAGCTGGGAACTTAATCATTATCGGGGGTTCCGCTCCGATTGACCGCGCGGATGCGGACTGAGTGATTTGAAAAAATTGATTCGGAGTGCGGATACAAGTCGAGTGTTTTTTTATGCGGAGCGGTGCAGATCTATCAAAATTCAGCCGTGGATATTCGCCAACCTACAAAAATAAAATTAAAAAAGAAGATTTTTTAAGAAAAAATAATGTTTTTAATAAATATTTAAAAATATTTATTTAATTCTAATTATAAATCGATTATCATTATTATTATTTTTAATAAAATATTTAAAATAATAGTTTTATCATTATAATAAATATCACATACTGGTCTAGCGGATCACCCGCGGGTTTAAACGGGACGGGTGCAGGATTTGTATATTCTTCTTGTGGGTTAAGTAAATCAAATTTTTTGAATCAGCAAAATCATTCAATCTGTGGGTGGGGCGGGTTTGATCCGCAACCCAAAGCTAGGTTTTCAGAAATGCGTCAGAAAAAAGTCATGTACTCCTAGTTTTAAAGAGTATCAGTAGTTATAAATTACCAAAGGATAGATTTTCTTTTTTTGAACACAAGGATTGATTTTTTTTTGTGCAACACCAAAGGATTGATTAAAACTTGAAAATAAAGGTGGAAGGGAATTAATATAGTCACATGGTTCTTGCAAACCATGACCGCCTTTGTTGCGCAATAAATGCAGATGCCATTCTTAAGTTACTTTGGGTGCAAGCGTGAAATTTTTGAAAGTTTTTATTTTATTTTCTTTTATAGCAGAGTTGAATAAAGACCAGTCATGTGCAGTGTTGGCTTTGGATTCACATTGCATATGAAAGGTTTCTCATTCATTTAAGTTTTCTACGACCTAAATTTGTATTATTAAAAGAGAAGTATTCATTTGAAAATGTTCTTACTTCATTAATTAAACTCTCTATTTTTTTGTTTATCTTTTTCAGTTGCATTTATGAAATATCATAAAACGAATAAAACTTCATAATTTATTACTTGTCTTTTCAGTTACATTAATGAAATATGCTTAAATGAATTTAAACTTCCTATTTTATTGTTTGTCTTTTTCAGTTACCTTAATGGAATATCTTTAAATAAATTTGGACATAATATCATTTAATCAACCAAAAAGAACTCATGAGTTATCCTTACGTGCATAATTTTAATAATGAAAATTTTTAAAAACGTGCATCATTAAAATGTTACCTAAAACATGCAGCACTAAATGATAACATGCATCAATAAAACTAGAATTTGACTCACACAATTGTACGGATATTATTTTCAGTTGATTAAATTTAAAAATAATTATTTATTCAAAAAATATTTAAGAACGGCTATGTTATTAAAAATTATATGGTATTATTTGCTTAAAACTCATTTGTCATTTGTTAAATTGTTAGAAATAAAATTTTAGCATAATATAACTCAGTTGTCATTTGCTAAATTTATGGTTTTTATTTATATTTTTTATTATTTAATTATAATATTTTCATTTTATATTTATTTGAAAGATAAATAAATTTTCTTTCAAACAATATTTTTGTCAATGTATTTTTTAAAAAATAATCAATTTAAATTGTTATTATTATTGAATATAATTATTTTTGACATAATTTGTATTTTCGTTTACATCAAAGCTTATCATATTTTAGGATAATTTTAGTTTAAAATGTAATTTTCATATTTTTCAAACAAATTCTAAAAATATTTTT
>NC_027754.1:12600516-12602912 GCF_000695525.1 Brassica oleracea var. oleracea
TAAAAAAATCATGATTTTTGTTAACTGGGCGGATCATTATTTATATGATATCGCACACGAAAGAAAAATTTATGTTTTTACAATTATCTAATTAACTCTATATACTCATTTTTTAATATTTTTTTATATGATATCACACCTTCGTAAAAAATAGATAGTTTAAGATGCAAAAACAAAATATTTACTTAATGAATATAATATAAACGAATATTGCAAATACATCATTTAATAAAATAAATAATTAAAACTGAAAATTCATATCCGCGATCAAAGTCTAGTTTACTCTATTAAAAGAGGATATAACAAGGCCATGAAAAGCTAAAAACAAAAAAAAAAATTGATAAATGAGATATGCATCCCACTTGGTAGTGAATTATGTACATATAAAAAGATAGGGAGTCTTTTTTTTTTTTTTGCAACTAAAGATAGGGAGTCTTGATCTAAGCTAAAATCAGGCATGGACAAATTACAATAATCGGAAAATCAAATCAAACTGAAAATAATTATGAAGTACTGAACCGGATTATCATAAATATATAGTTTTTTTAAAAACCATTTTGGATGTTCGAATCAAACTAAAACCAAACTGAAAACCAAATGGTTATCTGAATAACCAAAATATAATTGTGCATTTAAAATATTAGCTATATTTAGATTTAAAATAGCCAAAATATATTTTATAAATCTACAGATATTAAGCATGCATAGAGAAAATAATCAAACCAACCATGTATTACACAATATTTTACCCGAAATATCCTAAATTACCAAACGAGCCGTAACCAAACATATAGCCATTTTGGTTTTTAGTCGGACTCCAACTTCACTACCCAAACTGAACTAAAAACCAAAAGAATTTAATCAAAATCGTTATGAAATGATTCTTTATATATATATATATAAATACCCAAATATATGGAAACCAAAATACACAAATCAATTGTAGTTGTTTTACGAGAGTAATTTGATTTTTTAACTAATTAATTTTAATAATAGTTTCATGAGTTTTATATTTTTCATAGGCAATATATATATATCACAATACTAAAAGGCCAATATACTGAGCAGAGAGTATGTCCACATCATCTAAAAAAATCAACCAATTGAATGTTTCTAAATTGCCATGTCATTCTTTTGTTAATTGAGATAGATTGGCCCATTTTTAACGAGCCCGAGCCTCTTTCTAAATACACTGCTTCCGAGTCGTCTCCGTCTCTTCGCCTTCAAGATCATCGCTCCTACTTCTGCAATCCAACGCTACCCAATCGCACTCATTCAATTTTGTTCTTTACACCTATCTTAATAAGAGATGTTATCCTTCGACCTCCCTTTCTTTCTCTTATATAAACCTTACATCAAAGCTTTCGATATAAACCCTACAGCTTTCATCAAACAACTATATACGACCTCCATACAACAAATTGCATTACAAAGTCGAAAGCCTTAGATAGTCAATGAAACTCTGATGCTGTGTTATTATTTCCTATCAAAGCGAACCAGTAAGATCTCCAAACACAATTATATGTGGTTCATTATCCTCTTACTCCCTTTCGATCTCTCTGTTATATTTTTTAAGACATTTTTATCTATGATTTCAGTTTCCAGACTTATATGTGGTTTCATTATCCTGCTGTTCTTTTAGTAACCACAGTGAACACTAAAAATATTGGAGGTAAGAAGTTTCCATATTTCGATCAATAATATCTTGATTGTCAACATCTTACAAAGCAAGAAAAAATCGATTCTTCTAACCAACATGGAAACTTCTGCAGCGGAGCTACACAAACGGAGCTAGAGATCAAAGCAAGTTAGTGTTGGAATGAAAAATTTTATAAAGATGGAGAAAGTGTTTAAGTGTTTGAAGAGAAAGAAGCTTTGTGAAGAAGAAAGATTTTATAACTTAGAAGATGATTTCTTATTACTTGAAAGTTTCTTACAAACTTGACTATTTCTTGGTGATGCAAAATGAGAAGAGAGTGGAAGTATTTATAGCCTCCAAAGTACAAAATATCTTACATATTTTAATCTTAAATCTAGAGAATTCTACTTAAAAAATCTAGATTATTTTATCTTAATTATCTAGATAATTCTATAAGAATATCTAGATTTTTATTTTAAGGAGGTGAATGATTTTTCTAGAATTTGGGCTAAGTTTTGGATCAACACATGATTAACCCAATAATGTTTGATCCAAATCAAGTTTATTTTTCAACACCCCCTCTTAAACTTGATTTGGTTACTCCTAGCAAACTCCTCATCTTGATAAAGTCTTCTCGCTTGAGTGGCTTGGTGAAGATATCAGCTACTTGATCATTTGTCTTCACATACTCTAACTGCACATCCATCTTGGTAACACATTCTCTAATGTAGTGATAACGAGTATCGATGTGCTTACT
>NC_027754.1:12605294-12648201 GCF_000695525.1 Brassica oleracea var. oleracea
CTTTCGATCTCTCTGTTATATTTTTTAAGACATTTTTATCTATGATTTCAGTTTCCAGACTTATATGTGGTTCATTATCCTGCTGTTCTGTTAGTAACCACAGTGAACACTAAAAATATTGGAGGTAAGAAGTTTCCATATTTCGATCAATAATATCTTGATTGTCAACATCTTACAAAGCAAGAAAAAATCGATTCTTCTAACCAACATGGAAACTTCTGCAGCGGAGCTACACAAACGGAGCTAGAGATCAAAGCAAGTTAGTGTTGGAATGAAAAATTTTATAAAGATGGAGAAAGTGTTTAAGTGTTTGAAGAGAAAGAAGCTTTGTGAAGAAGAAAGATTTTATAACTTAGAAGATGATTTCTTATTACTTGAAAGTTTCTTACAAACTTGGTTATTTCTTGGTGATGCAAAATGAGAAGAGAGTGGAGGTATTTATAGCCTCCAAAGTACAAAATATCTTACATATTTTAATCTTAAATCTAGAGAATTCTACTTAAAAAATCTAGATTATTTTATCTTAATTATCTAGATAATTCTATAAGAATATCTAGATTTTTATTTTAAGGAGGTGGATGATTTTTCTAGAATTTGGGCTAAGTTTAGAATCAACACATGATTAACCCAATAATGTTTGATCCAAATCAAGTTTATTTTTCAACAGTTAGAAAGCTATTCTTAGAATCTAAGATCATTCAAACGGGAGGCTTAGAGAAGAACTACAAGCGGCTCTTTAGAGTCTACGATGTTACTTATCCACAACCGCAGCGTTACTCTTCATCTCATCAAAGAAGATTGATTTCTGCAGCGACAGATCTATCCAACTGGCTTCTCCTCAGCGAGATAACATGAGGGTTCACTACAAGATCAAAAGAGTGAACAGAGTCTGGAGTCTAAACACTAAGAAACGTACTTATGACTGGATACTGTGTGTTGTGTGTTTATAGATAGAGTTGATGTCATAGGCAATTGATGAAACAATAGACAAAGAACAAGTTGGAAAAACTACAGATCTAGCTAATCGGGTAATTATTGAAATTTCAGTCACAAGATACACACACAGCTTTCGTTTGTTTTCTCAATATTCTTCAATCTAACTAATTCCTCAGTATTCTGCTATTCTTATAGGTGGTCGATGAGATTACAGTTCACAGGTTGGCTTTTCTTAAGTAGTCAAGTTAAAATTTGTCAAGAAAATATTACAAATGGTTTAAAACTAACTTTACCTGCTTCTTTTTTAACAGGTATGTATCTTCATCTCTAAAACGCAGGATGGCTACAAAAAAAATGATGTTCCCACTACAGTCAATAAAAAGAGGCACGTGTATGTAAATAGACATGACGGTTCAAATTACTTACTTTGATCTATTAAGTTTATGAAGAATAGATAATTCATTCTTTTCGGTGTTCAAATATTATTGCAGCTTGGAATTTACTGAAGTGGATGATCTGGAGAAGAGATTGACTACATCTCTCTCCTTCTAAAATTGACCTTTTTGTGGTGGGTAAATTTGTTTTTATTCTGATTAATTGTATCTCGGCCAGAAAAAATATGATTATGTTTAACAGGATTTGCTTGGTGTTTACCACATTATAACTTCATTGTAACATCAGCTCATTCGTTCTAATCTAACCAATACAAAAATTGTGTGCTATGGCCAATGTTTTGGTCCTCCTCTCTAATTTGAAGTTGAGTTTGAGCGCTAGAGATATGGATATGGAGATGGAGCTAAGGCTTCCTCGTGGTGCTTATGATTCTTCTTCTGTGATATAACTTCGGTCTCCAATTAGTAACCATTACTCTTCTTCCCCTGTGAGGCAACCGCCTCCACACGGGTTCGAATCTTCAGCGGCTATGGCAGCTGCGGTGATGAACGTGAGATCCTCGGGGTTTGCTAGACGCATTTTGAGTTTTAAACCAGCTCTGGTAGCTTCTTTGAATGTCTCGGAGTGAGGATCGCCTAACGGGAAGCTTGAGTGGGGAATGCAAAGAGAAGAGCAGATCGGGTATGTGTCTTGGTCACAACCAAAATTCTGTCTTTTACTCTGGGTGTAGTACATTAGTAAGAAACCATGGAATCAACTTTCAGGGTGAAAAATTGATTCAAAGTCACTGTGAAGTTCATGGATTGTTGTTATCAGGCCAGAAGCTTTATAATCAAGTACGAAGCCGTGGATAAAGGTAACTCGGTTTGTAAGTTCTCTATATTTTAATAATTATTTCACCTATATATATTCAAAAATACTCCGGTTTCCTTCAGGAACCGAACTTCTTAGGTGAATTCTCAAGTGTTAACGACGATAACAACTCCGATGTGATATATTATATGTCCAGAAGAAGCATTGAACAACAAAAGCAAACGATGCAGCAGCAGCATCAACTGTCTCCGTCAGGATTTGGAGCAACACCTAGCCTTGCAGGCGTGATGCAGTTTGCGGACTTTGGTCCGAAAGTGGCGTTGAACCAGACCAGTAACCAAGATGATCAAGAAACCTGGATGGACCCAGTTTATTTCTTGAAGTTACCAGTCTTAAATGATAAGATAGAGGATCATAACCAAACCCATAATCTCATGTCTCAAGCAGGAGGTGAATGTGAAGGAAACATAGTCAACGTGTTTCTTGAAGAAAAGGAGAATCAAGACGATGAAAACAACAACAACTCCGTGCAACTCCGTTTTACTGGAGGAGAAGAAGGAAATAGAGAGAACAAGAATGATTTGACAAAAGAGGAAGAGAACAAGAACAGGCAAGACAAGTGAAGAAGTAGAAAGCCAACGAACGACTTATATCGCATTAGTTAAAGGAACCGTATGAAGAAAATGAACGAGCATCTTCGTGTCCTCAGGTCTCTTATGCATGGATATATCCTACGTTCAAAGGGCATCATAATAACGCATATACTTCTTTTTGTATTCATATATCTTAAAACATTTTTTAATATGCATGTATATAACATGGATATCAAGCTTTGATCATAGGTGGAGCGATAGAGTTTGTGAGAGAGTTGTAGCAACTTCTACATTGCCTAGAGTCACAAAAGCGTCAGATAATCCTCGGAGAAACCAGTAATAAGCAAATTGGGAACATGACCACGACAATGACTTCTTCTTCACCAATAACTTCAGTTGCTAACCCACAAATTATTACTGGAATGTAACTGTACTAGAGGGTGGATGAGGAGGGCTCTGGGAAGAAACAGCACAGAACAAGTTGTGCTTGGCTGATGTGGAGATGGAGCTGCTGGGTTTGATGCCATGATCAATAAGAAGACCAAGACAACTGATTAAGACTATTGCTGCGGATCTTCACGATGCATGATTAACATTTTCCATGATTTTTAGTTTGCTAAGCTCTGCTTCAAACTTTTCCGTTTCAATAATTATATCTCCCTTTGCATAAGTTGCCTACTTAGCTATTGGAAGCTTAAGTGAAAAACATCATCAAAGATAACAAATTAAATATTAAAAACAACTAATATTTACCATATATACAATAATATATAATACAATAACAAAACATATTCTCGAAAATGATACTGAAAGCATATCTCTGCAACAAGTACAATAAAAAAAACTAAAGATTGCTTGACAGACAAATTATTACTACAAAAACACAAACATAACAAAAAAGACATCCTAATTTTCCACGGCAACAAGTCCACATATGATTAACAAACCCAAACAAACGTAGCTTACAATAGATAGTTTAAGACAAATAACAAATAGGTAAATAACTCTTAATTGGCGGTCGCTTCTTAATAAGCATTGACACAACCTATGGTTAAAAAATATTGACACTCTCTTCAACACGATTATACTAATCCCACATGGTCCTTCAACCATAAGGCAACTAAAATATATAACAATGTGAAATCATTGTTTGTTATGAGATTGTTTTTCCTATTGATTTTGTTGTTTTATTTTATGGGAAATTATTGTCTATGCATTACTATTTAATAATGCATAGACAAATTTTAAACGGTTTCAGTTCTAAAATAGTTATCAATCAACGATTTTGTAAAATTTACGTTAAACAATAATAATAAATACAGGTGCATTATTGAACAAATTTTATTTGTTCTGATGTGTTTACTTATATGGAATTTTGATCCCTAAACTGTTTCAAATCTTATACAGAAGTAAATTTGCCAAACATAATAAAAGAAAAGTTATTCAAACTATCTTCCTAATTTTACTGTGATAGTCAGGTTACTATTTTTTATTTCATGTAATAGAAACTTATTTGAGATTAATATAAATAAAATTTTAAAACGATAAATAAAATTTTAAAACTAAATTTTCTCATTTATACAAAAGATTTACCATGAAAGTAAAAATAGTAAGTTGCAATTGATCAAATAAACACAATTAATCTAAAGTTAAGATGATAATTTACATGTGATAAAATATGAAGAAAAAAAAATAAAAGTTTATTATCCGCGCGTAGCGCGGAAAAGTGATCTAGTAGAACTAATCATTTGATTACCTAGAATACAGTTGTATCATTCACCTATATTAATGGGCTAGAAAAAAATACTTTTGAAACCAATTCTCATAATAAAAGTGTAGTTTTCCGTAGTTGCAAGTATAACATATTATTGTAGATTATAGCTCATTTTAGTTGTTTTATCTTTATGATATAGGCGTAAAATATAAAGTTTTATTTGCTAACATAAAATAGTATTTATAATTGTTTCGTAATTTTTAATCTGTAAAGTTGTTTTAGAAAAAGAAAGGAAAAAAATTTGCCAATTACACCAAATATGGTGGAAACCATCCGATATTTCAATGTATTAGAATATGTAGATTACTATACTACGTTTATGTTAATACATACTACATATACGAATCAACAATTAATACAGCGACAACATCATAATCATGGTTAATTAATTTTAAGCTTAGTTAATGGGGTCAATCTGTAATATAATAAACTTAAAACCAACTAAAACAAGCCCGACCCGCCCCAACTTGCTAAATCCGACCAGACTGTGATTTACCTTAGGATTTTTCCCAAATCAAAAGTTCTGGATTATTAAGAAAATTTGATTTGGGGGAAAATAGTAGTCGCACTGAGAGAGAAAGAGTCAATTTTAGAGACAGAGAGAGTTGATTCCTTTAATACTCCTTCGTAACACAAAGAGAGTGAATCAATTCTCTTTGGAGGGAGAGAGAGAGAGAGAGAGAGAGAGAGAGAGAGAGAGAGAGAGGTAACAATGTCTATGTCTTTCATAATGAGGTAACACATACTTGCCATACAACATGGAAGTGTGAACTCATCAAAATCCATGTCATTGTTGAAACTATGTTGGAACAAATCAAAAAGAAACCTGATATGAGTGCTCCAATGATTAGAGAGGAGTTGAGGAATAGGTTCAACATCATAATCTTTTATGAGCAAACAAAGATAGCTAGGCGTATTGTTCTTGATAAGCTTCAGGCCTTATGAACTCTAAAAAAATTTTCTTATGAACCCTAAATTTTTTGATTTGGGCAAAAATAAGTGACTTTAATCCAACACGGGTCGGGTTTAAGAGTTGGGTTAGGTCATGTCGGATTTAGTTAATCGGTTTGAAGTTTATTATATTACGGATTGACCACATCAATAAGTCATAAAATCGATTAAACCTGATTATGATGTTGTCACCATATTAATTGTTACTTCGTATATGTTGCATGTATTAACATAAATGTGGTGTAATTATCAACATATTCTAATACTGTTGGCATAAGCTTAAAGTGACTTGAAGAACAAGCTACCTTAATCCTATTGAGTTGTGGATAACTAAAGGATTAAGGAAATATGGAAATATGGAAACTATTGATACAAATAGGATTAGGAGTTATCTAGTTCTATATAAAGAGTTTGATGTATGGTTATCATAATTATGAGTTATGTGATTGAGAGCTTTAGTTTTTGAGTGAGTTTTCTAAAGCTTAATAAAGAAGAATGTTCTTTATATCTTGATCTTTGAGTTCTATATTTGGTATCAGAGCTGCGTTAATCACATCCGACGAAGACAACCACCATGAGCGACGTGAAGGAAGAAACTAATGGAACCAAACGCGATGCTGGACCCTCCTCCATCAAACTCCGATGCTTACCTCCTCAAACTATACTGTCTGGGCAATGCGAATGAAAATCGCGCTCAAAGTAAACAAAGTTTGAGAAACCATCGAACCAGGCAACAAATCCGAAGAAAAAAACAATATGGCTATAGCTTTATTGTTTCAATCCATACCTGAAGCTCTGATTTTACAAGTCGGAGACCTAGAAACGGCAAAGGCAGTATGTGATGCAATCAAAGCTAGACATGTTGGAGCTGAGAGAGTAAAGGAAGCTAGGTTACAAACTTTGATGGCCGAATTCGATCAATTAAAGATGAAGGAAGGAGATACAATTGATGTTCTTGTTGGAAAACTATCGGAGATATCTTCGAAATCAGCTTCCTTCGGAGAGATAATCGAAGAACCAAAACTTGTGAAGAAATTCTTGAAAAGCTTGCCAAGAAATAAGTATATACACATTGTTGCTTCTCTTAAACAAGTACTCGACCTAAATATAACAAGTTTTGAAGACATCGTCGGTAGATTGAAAGCATACGAAGAACGGATCAGCGAAAAGGAAGAAGATCTAAACGATGATAATGGGAAGTTGATGTACGTCAACTCTGAGTGAAGTCAAGAACAGTACAACAACGGCTATGGCGGAAACAGAGGTAAAGGACGAGGAGGTCGCTCTGCCTGGAGAGGAAGAGGCCGTGGTTGTGCTAGCACGTTCCAAAGCCAACGGGAAGCTTACCGACAGGAAAAAAAACATGGAGGTTCGAGATACTTCTCACATTACGTGTTTTCAATGTGATAAACTTGGACATTACGCAAGTGATTGTCCCGATAGGTTGCTTAAACTCCAAGAAACCACTGAAAAGAAGGATGAAGATACACAAGATGCTGATGAGTTAATGGTGAACGAAGTAGTCTACCTTAACGAAAATAAGGTGAATCTTAGCAAGTTTGAGACTGGTCAAGAGAACATATGGTACCTTGATAACGGAGCGAGTAATCATATGAGTGGGAACAGACTATTTTTTCGTGATCTTGACGAATCCATTACAGGGAAAGTTCGTTTCGGCGACGATTCTCGAATTAATATAAAGGGAAGAGGCTAAATTAGGCGAGAGAAAGATCCTAAACAACGTCTAATATATCCCGGGCCTGAGGAGTAATATTGTGAGCTGGGGACTAGCAACTGAAGCAGGCTGTGATGTGCATATGAAAGAAGATACACTAATGTTGATCGATAGACAAGGAGAGCGGATGATACAAACCACGAGATCAAAGAACCGTCTATACAAAGTAACCCTACAAGCCGATCAACTCCAATGTCTGAAGATATCATCAACAACTAATGACTCTATGTGGCATGCTCGCCTTGGGCATATCAACGCCGAGACGATGAAGCTAATGATCAAGAAGGAACTCGTTGATGGCATACCTGATATCACGATCAGCAAAGAGACGTGTGTCTCATGTTTACTCGGGAAGCAAACTAGGAAAACTTTCCCTCAAGCGACGTCCTATCGAGCCTCTCAACGACTTGAACTCATCCATGGGGACATATGCGGACCTATTACACCTTCCACGCCATCTCAGAAGAGATACATATTTGTTCTCATTGATGACTACTCCCGATATATGTGGACAGTCTTGATTAGAGAGAAAAGTGAGGCTTTTGACAAGTTCAAAAGTTTCAAGACGATTGCTGAACAAGAAACTCAAACCAAGATTTAAACGTTTAGGACTGATAGGGGTGGTGAATTTATATCCCGCGAGTTCCAAGATTTTTGTAATAAAAACGGCATCAAAAGACATTTAACGACACCATATTCTCCTCAACAGAATGGAGTGGTTGAATGACGAAACCGAACCATGTTTGAGATGACGAGAAGCTTGATAAAACATATGAGTCTACCAAATTATCTGTGGGGAGAAGCGGTTCAACATGCCACTTATCTGATCAATAGGGTTGCGACTAGGTCACTTGAAGGAATGACTCCTTGTGAAGCCTTAAGAGATAGAAAGCCTAACCTTAAACACTTGAAAGTATTTGGATGCGTATGTTATGCAAGAACAGAAGCTGCAGGGAGAAAAAAGCTTGATGACAGATCAAGAGCACTGGTGCATCTAGGAACGGAACCCGGTTCCAAGGCTTACCGTTTGTTAAATCCAGTAAGTAAACAAATCGTGGTTAGTCGTGACGTTCTCTTCCTCGAAGAGAAAGAATGGAACTGGAGCGACCCTGTAATGACTGAAAGGCGTGATCAGCAGGGAGAGTTTGCGATTACTTTAAGAAGCTCAAACATTAGCGATAGATCCTCTGTTCCTATCGATGAGGAAGATATCGAAGATGATCAAAGCAACAGCAACGATCAAGAAGAAGATAACGACGAGGATCATGAACCAGAAGACGAAGCACAGCCCCAACTAAGGCGATCAAACAGAGTCACTACAAAACCTACTTACCTTAATGACTATGTACTGATCGCAGAAGCAGAGTGAGAACGTTTGTTGATGGTCATTAATGACGAGCCTTGGGATTTCAACGAAGCCAAGGATATAAAGTTCTGGGTCGATGCATGCAAGGACGAGATTCTCTCCATCGAAAAAAATAATACTTGGGACCTCGTTGAGCTACCCACAGGCGTGAAACCTATTGGTCTCAAGTGGATATTCAAAATAAAACGAAACGCAGATGGCAGCATCAGCAAATACAAAGCACGGCTAGTAGCAAAAGGATATGTTCAAAAGCACGGTATTGACTATGATGAAGTATTTGCTCCGGTGGCTCGTGTTGAGACAATTCGCTTGATCATTGCACTCGCAGCTTCAAAGTCATGGGAAGTTCATCACCTTGATATTAAAACCGCGTTTCTTCATGGGGAATTAAGAGAAGATTTTTTTGTTCATCAGCCAGAAGGTTTCATCGTCGCAGGAGAAGAACACAAAGTTTATAAACTGAGGAAGGCTCTTTATGGTTTGAAACAAGCCCGTAGGGCATGGAATGAAAAACTAAATAGTATTCTTCACGGGTTGAGGTTTTACAAGTGCTCTAAGGAGCCTTCGTTATACAGAAGAGAAGATAAGAGAGGTCTTCTTGTTGTCGTTGTTTATGTAGACGACCTGCTGGTTAAAGGATCGTCACTTGAGCTAATATGCGAGTTTAAGAAAGATATGTCATGTAAGTTCAAGATGAGTGATCTCAGACAGTTAACCTATTATCTGGGAATAGAAGTTCATCAGTATGAAGGAGGAATTATTCTGAAACAGGCGAGGTATGCCCGAAAGATACTTGAAAAGGGCGGGTTAAACGCTTGTAACCCATCCCATGTACCGATGGATGTGAATGTAAGCCTGTCATAAGCTCTTGATGAACGAAAGGTTGATGAAGACGAATTTAGGAGAAGAATTGGGTACCTACGCTATTTACTACATACACGGCCCGACCTATCATTCAGTGTGGGAATACTTAGTAGATATATGCCCCCAAAGAGTCACACGGCGCAGCGCTGAAGCAAGTCCTAAGGTATTTACGTGGAACATGTGATTTTGGTCTGGTGTCCTCTTTCATCCAAATGCAACAGCAACTTTAAGAAGCTCAACGCCAAATCAAAGAACAAGCTGCTCTTCTTGCAAAGGCTGAGGAAGATCGTGCCCAAGCTGCTGCTGCTGCGGCAAAGGCTGAGGAAGAGCGTTCCAGAGTTACAGCTACTCAGCAAGCTGTGATCGATGAGTTCTCAATGGTTCGGAAGTACATGGCCACCACAGACCAGAGATTCTTGGACTTCATCTCCAAAGAAACAGCTTCATCTGATCCCCATCATGTTTAGGTCTTTCCCTTCTCCTATGTGAAAAACTACCTTTTGGATGTGTGAAACTTGTAAACTCTTTGGAGTTCTTTCTGTTTGAAACTTGAATACTCCTAAGTTATGGAGTCAAGTATTGGAGTTCTTTTGGTTGTGTATGATACATGTATATAAACTTTTATGATTTCAAAATCGTTTTTAGAAGTATTAATAGCAGATTGAAATAACAATCATGGACAATTAAAAAATAATACACCAAAATCACATATTTTAACAGTAAAAAAATATGGTAATTAGTCGCATATCAGTTAGGAAATCAGTCGTAAAATTTAAGCAATTGTGTTGCTAAGCAGTCGTGATTCTGTAGCAGTTATATACCGACTGTTTTCCTACTAAGGTAATTTAGTCACTAAATCAGTCGGTAAATTCAGTCGTTAATGTCAGTCGTTAAATTCAGTCGTTAAATTCAGTCATTAAACCGTCGTAGTATAGTCACTAAATGAGTCGTAAATCAGTCGCCAAATTGCCTACTAATTACCGACTGAATTTCCGACTGACATAAATGGTAGCAACACAGTCGCTAAATTCCGACTCTTTTACGACTAAATTATTTAGCGACGAGGTATATTACGACGACTCTAATCAGTCGGGAATCAGTCGGCAATAACCATTTACCGACTGAATCCCGACTCATACCGTAGTCGGAAAAGACGTGTTTTCTTGTAGTGGGAGTTTCAGAGTTGGTGGGTTATAGTGACAGCTCACACAATGTCGATGATGATGATGGCAAGAGCACGACTGGACACATCTTCTACCTTGATAAAAGTCCTATCACTTGGTGTTCACAAAAGCAAGAGATTGTTGCTCTTTCATCATGCGAGGCTGAATCTATGGCAGCAACTGAGGCTGCTAAACAGGCTATTTGGCTCCAAGAACTCCTATCTGAAGTCGTTGGAAAGCATTGTCAGAAAGTGACTATACGAGTTGATAATAAATCTGCAATCGTTCTAAAAAAGAACCATGTGTTTCATGGTAGAAGCAAACATATCCATAGAAGGTTCCACTTCATACGAGAATGTGTAGAGAACAAGCAAGTTCAGGTTGAACATGTTCCCGGGAATGAACAGAAAGCTGATATACTAACGAAGCCTCTTGGAAGGATCAAATTCAAGGAGATGAGAAGTCTTATTGGTGTTCAAGATGTGAGTGAAGAAGAGTTCAAGCTTAAGGGGGAGAATGTTGGCATAAGCTTGAAGTGACTTGAAGAACAAGCTACATTAATCCTATTGAGTTATGGATATCTAAAGGATTAAGGAAATATGGAAATATGGAAACTATTGATACAAATAGGACTAGGAGTTATCTAGTTCTATATAAAGAGTTTGATGTATGATTATCATAATTATGAGTTGTGTGATTGAGAGCTTTAGTTTTTGAATGAGTTTTCTAAAGCTTAATAAAGAAGAGTGTTCTTTATATCTTCATTTTTGAGTTCTATGAATACATTGGATGATTTCCACCATATTATACTAATATTTGGTGTAGCTGGCTAACCGTTTTCCCAAAAATAAATATTTAAGCTTATTTTTTTCATTTGCATTTCCACAGAGACTTTTTAGCTTAGTAAACTCAAGGCATATGTGCTTCAATCAAAATTCTAATTGACACTAATTTGAATAGTGATTAAGGTTAAAAAAAAATTGGAAGACAACTAAATACTCTATTTGATGAGTGGTAGGTCTCCATCTCCCATGAGGATGTTGAATCAGTTGCGGAGTTTTATTGTCTTTTCCGTGCTTCATGGATCGCCACTCTTACCTCAAACCATCAATTTATTTCTAACACGAAAGAAAAGAAAACAGATCCTAAAAAAAGCTAACATCCTAAATTTTGATTTACTAATTTCTTATTTGGAATGTTTTTAATCCTTAAATCCAAGAGAAACGTTTGTTTTTAATAAATTTGTTCCATTTCAAAACCAAAATAGAGAGATTTTTGGTTTGTTATATGTTTGTAATAACGACCCGTCAGTACGTCTGTAAAAGTTGTATCATCTTTGGATCAGCTGGATTTTAAAGGCATAAAGGTGTTTAACTTGCGAGGCAAGAAAACAAGCGAGCGTTGTCGTACCATGGTTGCAGCGTTGGAACGAGGACTAAGCGCTTCCAAGTCATTCAATTTCAAAAGAATGTTTGAATCATCATCGAAAAAACATCAACAACCTCAAACAATTGTTATAGAGAACGGAGATTCACATCTTGTCGAATCCAACACGCCTGAAAGCCAAAACTCCGATAGCTTGTCAGAAAGCCCCGTTGAGAGCATCCCTCCGATGATTTCTCCTCTTAACCGGCCAGGAAAACGACCTGATAGACAACAAGCAGGTGGATTTTTTTTCTTTTCCTCAATATATAACTTGTTAATCAAGTTGGCTGAGTGAAATTGTTTCTTTGAGAAACCCTAATAATGACATAAAATATTGCAGATACGGAGATGTTGAAGGACAGGTTTGCGAAATTACTTCTTGGAGAAGATATGTCCGGTGGCGGAAAAGGTGTATCTTCTGCTCTGGCTCTTTCCAACGCCATCACAAATCTTGCTGGTACATCTTTTTCTTTTAACTTTCCTCGTTCGAAGCAAGTAAATATTGGTGTATTTTGTTGATTTATGTGTATTCTGATGATGGTACAATCTATTTTCAGCGTCTATATTCGGAGAACAAACAAAGCTACAACCGATGCCGCAAGATAGACAAGCGAGGTGGAAGAAAGAGATCGATTGGTTGTTGTCTGTGACCGATCACATCGTCGAGTTTGTTCCTTCTCAGCAAACGAGTAAAGATGGAGTTTGCACCGAGGTTTGGATCTTACCAAAGGAAAAAATATATAATTTCTACCTTGTTAGATAGATTAATAACGTTTTAATGATTTTATGTAGATTATGGTGACAAGACAAAGAGGTGATCTTCTCATGAACATCCCAGCCTTGAGAAAACTCGACGCCATGCTCATCGTAAGTGTTTCCATTTGTGTAACCGAGTTTAAACTTATTTTCTATAGCAACAAACCCTAAGAACTTTTGAAAAATAATACAGGAATTCTAAAATTTGTACTATATTTTACCGTTGATAATCAGACATAAATGGTATGATGAATTAATGGTGATGAAAACATGTTCAGGATACACTTGACAATTTCAAAGGACACAATGAGTTTTATTACGTGTCGAGAGATTCAGAAGAAGGGAAACAAGCAAGTAATGCTAGGTCAAACGACAAATGGTGGCTTCCTCCGGTGAAAGTACCTCCAGGCGGTTTATCTGAACCGGCTAGGAGAATGCTTTACTTCCAGAAAGATTCAGTCACACAGGTCCAAAAAGCTGCAATGGCCATTAATGCTCAAGTTCTCTCCGAAATGGCAATACCCGAGAGCTACATCGACTCTCTCCCAAAGGTAAATAAATCATTGATATTATATGAAAGTGATGACTGAGTAATACTATTAGAACGAGATTACACCATATTTATACAGTAGTTTACAACTAGGGTATTCAGTAAAAGATATTAACATAATCTTGTAATTTCTATATATACTCTGCATATTATTTTTCATTTCTCCCATTGTTGTTTTATATTTGGCTTTTAAGGTTGGTTTCTGTTGACAGAACGGAAGAGCTAGCCTTGGGGACTCGATCTACAAGAGCATAACAGAGGAATGGTTTGATCCAGAGCAGTTTTTGTCAATGTTGGACATGTCAACAGAGCACAAAGTGTTGGATTTGAAGAATAAGATTGAGGCATCTGTTGTGATATGGAAGAGGAAGCTTCATGTGAAGGACAGCAAATCTTCTTGGGGATCAGCAGTTAGCTTGGAGAAAAGAGAACTGTTTGAAGAGAGAGCAGAGACCATTTTGGTCTTACTCAAACAGAAATTTCCCGGTCTTCCTCAATCTTCCCTTGACATCTCCAAGATTCAGTTTAACAAGGTAAATGCAAATCCAATGTAATAATTATCAATGTAGATGACTTAGGTGACAAGAAACAAAAGATAATATAAACTATTTGTTTGGTTAAGGACGTTGGACAAGCGGTGTTGGAGAGTTACTCGAGGATACTTGAGAGCTTGGCTTACACGGTGATGTCGAGGATAGAAGATGTTCTTTACACAGATTCTTTGACACTAAAGGAAACTTTATTGGCTGAAGAAGCATCAGATGGTGGGAGAACAACGGAAACGGATTCAGAGTCAGCGGGATCTTCCAACTCGGGAGAAGAAACCGAGAAGCTTGACCCACGCTACTCTAAGACCTTGTTGGATTTCATGGGCTGGAGTGACAATAGTTCCAAAAGCAGCGATAAACCTACTAAATCCCCAGGTCTTACGCCGAAAAAATTCTCCTACTTGGAGAATTTGAATGGTTTTAGAAGTCCCAAAGCTAGACATTGATCATGAAAATCCACGTGTGATACATTTACAAAGAACATAAAAGTAGCAAATGAATTATTTACACCCTTTCCTTCCGGCAGTCTTCCTCGGATAGAGAAGTCTTTAGCTTAAGGGGTTAAACTCTTGAAAAGAAGATAGTTATATTTCAATTGTACATGTTTGATGCAGAATCTTTAAATGTTGCCTTTGTTGTTTTTGTCTTCCAAAATCTGATAATATCCCTTATATATTAAATGAGAAGCGTTGTAATAAATGCATTCACACTATAATACACACGTGGCAGTTTCATAATGATTTGATAATAAGTATGCTAACGCGTTCACATTATATTCATAAATGTGTTTATACTATATACTTTGTATCTTTCTAATATAAAACTCATATACATTCCCTAACGTTCATAAAAAATATCACCATTCAGAAAGAATAATTTTTTATTCTCATTCCCTACCATTCTTTTTTTTTGTAGAGAAATAAAGAACAAAAGTATTCCTTGTTAAATTTGAGAAGGAACAACCATTCCTTTTCATTCCTGCAATTTTATTCCTTTACGTTTCTTTTCTATTTATTCCTCTTGTTTCTAGAACAGTCACTAGTCGAACCAAAACTCACATGCATGGTTCCAATAAAGCTTTGGATTTTTCGGTTCGAATCAAAACAAATAAAGTATCAAAAGCTAAACTATATATATATATATATATTATTTTTATTGTTTACGGATAAAGTTGGGCAAACTATTTATAAATTTTGATTTGATTTGTTATCCGTTTTGATTTGAACAAAAAATATGGATATCCGTAACTCTACGAAGCAAATCAAATACTAAAATACAATATAAAAAAACAAATCACAAATACCAATATTTTTAGGAACGAATATCTAATTTGATTTGTTATATGCATATATATACATATATGTACAGAATTATATATATATATATATATATATATATATATATATGTTATATATATTATAGTTTATATAAGTTTTACAATATTTTTATGAATTAAATTTATTACATTAGGTATTAAAATTTAAAAAGTTAAATAAAATTTTATTTTTATAATAAAATTTTATTATTAAATTTTGAATTATTTTAAAATTTTCATTTTATTTACGGATCAAATCGGATATTCTTTAAAATTCTAAATCATTTCGGATATCAGAGTCACCGACTATCCAGGTAGCTAAAGATTGAATCGACATGAATGCCTCCAAATACCCAGATATTCGATTTGTGCCCACCTCTATTTACGGATACAGTTTATTTTTCTTTATATGAAAAAAATTCACTAATGTCAAGGCCTTTTTAATTTTTAATTAATTTTAATTTTAACTTTCATGTATTATTTTGAACAAAAATATCATTTAATATTAATTAACAATATCTTTATATATTTGTCAATTATTTTTATATACTTTTACATACACATACATGTGCACCTTGATGTGAGCACCTTGTAACTAAGTATTTACCACTGAAGTATCTATTTTTTTTTTGGATGTTGAAATATTTTTTTTATTGCTTCACTTTTTTTTAACGTTTGATTAATTACGCTATTATAACGATAAGAATTATTACATAGATGATTTTACGGCCGACAATTCTACCATCATATGAGAATACACGTCTGCCTGTATCACTCCGAGCCGTCCTATGAGATCCATGTTCGATGATACGCCATGCACCATGCACCATGCTGAAGACCTCTTGTAACCATTTTTCTCCATAATCTGCATAATTTGCATTTTCTGGGGTTTGAACCCCAGACCTCTTGGTGTAAAAGCATTAATGAACCCTTAGTCAAACCACTGGCCTAAGAGAGCTTCCACTACTGTTTCTTTCACTACCGACCAAATTGTAGTGAAATGATTTGTCTTAATAATTTTTTTTTCTTGAACTATTATCTGTTTACAAACTATGATATGAAACCATTGGTTCGACATGACGACTATCTAAAATTCGTAACATGAAAATAAACAAATAATATTAATTTTTTGGTTTTTACCTATAAACTAAAAAATCAAACATTCTAACCGAATAAACCAAAATAATATTAATTTAAAATAATATTTATATTTTAGGAGATTAAAAAAAATAACTTAAAATCGAACCGATATCCAAATTAAACAGATTTAATATGTTTTTATTAAAAATAATGAAACTAATAATCACATTCCGTGCAATGCGTAGATTATTAGCTAGTCCGATAATATTGGATAACACACAAAGTATCCAATTGTGTTCTTTATGATATTTGCAAGAGGTTCTTTTGATATTTGCCCGCGCGCGTAAATAATTTAGAATTTTCTTGATCATTATTTCTTTTATTTTTATCTGATTAGGATCTAGATCTTTCTTTCTGATATATTAAGGACTTCTTGTAATCTTGCAATAAAGTAAGTAAAAAGTAAATAAAGAAGTATTCAGTTAAACATTGGTTCTCTTGTTTATTTTATTAACTTAATACATATATTGTTATGGTATTAATCATGGTTCATGGACATAGCTTGGCAAACAAAATATCTATGGCCTAATTCATGAAGCTTAGAACTTAGAAGTTCATGAAGCTTCTACACTTTTGCGGAAAAGATAGCCTAATTATTTCATAGTCTCTACCATCACATACATGGTGCCCGGCATAGTGCTACCGACCACAGAGTAACGAGGAATTGTCTCAGAGCAGTTCTATCTCTCAAAACCTGAAATAGTTCTTAAAAAACAAAATATATTAATTTTATAATTATACAATGTAATTGATTCAGCAGTTGAGTGACATATGTTAATATGTTATTAGAGTTCTGAAAGATATTTGAAAAGTTCTTAGGTTAGCACTTTTTCTCCATTCTTTATCATGTCTTTTAATTATTTTTATATTTAGAAATTATTATATATTCATGGAGAATCTGAGCAATGGAGATGCTCTCAGTATCAGTGCACTTGTCTCTATGCTTGACTGATAACAATTTGAAATGAGTTTCGATTGGGTTTAATTTCATTAGCTTCATCCATCATGAAAGTATAAACTACTTTCTTCAAATACTCTCTTAGGAAAAAGCGATTGAGATGATGAAAATTTTAAGGAAAAATCTACTACTTTTATTAGAATTCAGATTTACCAAGAATAAACTCTGATTTTCTTTATTCAAAAAAAAATTCTTGAAGATGGTCTAAAGATGATCAAATTAAGAAATTTAGGGATTTTCTAATTTATGTCCAATAAATTATAAATCAAAGGTTGGAGTAAACATTACAAAGTGGAAGGGTATCATAAAGATATTCCACAAAGAGTTTTTTCTTCACTCTAGCTTAAACACCGCCAGATTCAGTTTTCGGCCGGCAATGCTGGCTCTCCGAGCCACAGTATCGGTCCGGTCTGCTTCTTAGTCTTTAATTTCAGTGTAGTTTGTGTAGATCTATGTTTATTTTGACCGTTTCGTGCCGGTTTTTTCTCCGGCGATCTTGACCCGAGATGTTTGGGTTCTTCTCTGGCGTCGATGCTTTTGACAGCGTTGTATGGCCGGCTTACGTTTTAGTTTCGCATCTACCCTCTGGTAGACGACCAGCTTTTGACTCCGGGGCCCACGCCTTCCTCTTCGGTGTTGGACCGCCGGCTTATGGCTCCATTTAAATTCACTCTGGTGTTTGAGGGCGGTTTAGCTCCGAGTTGTACCGGATTCTGTTGGGTCTCCTCTTGTTTGTGCCTTCTCTTTTCCAATTGATTCCAGCTTCGATTGGATCAACAACGACTTTTGATTGGAACTCCTTCATCGGAAGAGGAGTTCGTCTTGGCTATAGTTGCATGGCGTCGTAAGTTCCCTGCAAGTTTCCGATCTGTGTGATGAATAGATTTTTGTGTGTTTGGTGGCTTGATGTCTTTTGGATGAGATCTCGATTGGTCGATTGACGCTCTCTGAAGACGTAAATCAAGCGATGATGGTGTATGTTGTTAAAACTGTTGTGGATTTCTTTGATTGTGGTTATGGCTCTGTAGGTTTCGGTGGACAGTCAGTTGGTTTCTGGCGTCGATCCTCGAGTCGGTGAAGGCAGTGAAGGTTCCAGCACGTGTCCTTTGTGTGTCTGTGTTTTGACATGTTGCTGAGGTTTGACGTGTCCTTTGGGCTTGGGTTTTAATTGGGCCGTTGTTGAGTCTTCTTTTATTATAAGCCGTTGGGCTTGTATGTTGGGTCCGGATGTCCTTTCTTTTTGAGCTTTTATGTTGTAAATAACTATGTTCAATAAAATACTAGTTGGCAAAAAAAAAATGTGGAAAGGTATTAGGCAAAATTAAGCAGGGAATGGAATTTCACAGAGAAATTTCCCTAGGATATAGACCTAAAAAAAAAGTTGTCACAAATATAGACCATAAAAATAAAAATAACCAAAATAGATTTAAATGTTTTATCAAAATAAGTAAATATACACTTATATCTCTAGGGTTAATTAATCTAGACATTAGGGTTTAGAGTTAATGGGTGGGGTTTAGGGTTTAAGATTTAGGGTTAATGATTTAGAATTTAGAGTTTAGGGTTTAGAGCTGAGTAGTAAGGTTTTGGGGATAGGATTTTAAATTTTAAAAATTAAAAAAAAAAATTCAAAATAAAAAATGCTATTTTAGTTATTTTAGTTTTTAAAATCTATTTTTGTGACAAATTTAAAATGCATATTTAAAGAATTGCCCAATTTCATATGAAATAGATGACAATAGTCAAAGATGTGCCGCCATTTCTTTCTATACACACTCAGATTCATTTCTATAGTAAAATTTAAATGTTTTTTCTATAGTAATTCTTACAAAATCATCAAAAATAAAAGAAAACTATATACGCTAAGATTCTCTTTATTTCTAAGTCATTTAGATTTATCTCATTTTCCTGGCTAAAATTCTCCAAAGTTAATTGTATTTCTGAAATGATGACGGCTCCACAAATTATTTATTTATAAAATCTGAAGGTTATAGTTCTGGTTATTACAATAATAAAATAATGTTATATAGGTATTTGGCAGTTAGCTAATCGTTTTCGAATAATAATGAATTAAAATGATTAGAGAAATTATATATGTTGAAAAAATAAAAATAAAAAAAAAGGTTAAGAACAAATTTCCGAAACAGACTGGAAACAGATAATCTCTCTCTCTCTCTCTCTGAGCGCCGAATCAGAGATTAGGGATTTTGTTCCTCTTTGAAGCTTTGACTATTCCTCCTCCCTCCATTGTTGATCTCCCTTCGCTCTACTGCTTCACTGTTTATGGGAGACGCGAAACCCGGGATCGTCATGGCTAACCGAGATCGGGAGCTCCTGATTCCTGTCGGCGAAGACGACAACGATGCTACACCTAAACCCTCCTCTTCTTCCTCTTCTCACAACGCTGGTCAGGAGGTTATAGCATCATTTTATATGTTTGTTCTGCGATTTAGAGTTTCGATCGCGAAATTGCTCATGTTTCTATCAAATTTGGTTGGGAATATTCTCGTAAAAGGTCAATTGCGAGTTCGAGACTGTAGATTATGGTTGCTGAGATTTCGAAAGTTAGCTTAGGCTTCGAACAGATAAAGATTTCAAGAAACTATGATCTAGTGAAGCTCCCTTTGTTAATCTGCTGTGTCTAACTGAGAATTGTTTGATTGATGTTTTAGACGTTTTACAAGTTGATAAGAAGCTGGGCATCCAAGAAGTTCATGACTGGATGGTTAGTTAGTAACCTCTTTTCTTCAGGATTTAGTTTCTATTTTTCGTCTAAGCAAGCAAAGTGCCTTTTGTTGCTTCCTGCAGTGTTATCTTGCTCCCCATGGCCATCACTTTCTATGTCACGTGGTGGTTTATTCATTTCGTTGATGGCTTCTTCTCCCCTATATATGCTCACCTCGGCATTAACATTTTTGGTCACCTTCTTCTGTCTAACTCTAACTACGACAATCAAAAACCAAAATCATATAGCTCTCTACTTACAATTTGAAGATAAATGTATGAATTTGCTTTCCAGGACTTGGGTTTATCACATCCATTACATTTATCTTCTTGGTTGGAGTGTTCATGTCGTCATGGTTGGGGACTTCGGTTCTTAATTTGGGAGAGTGGTTTATCAAGCGCATGCCTTTTGTTCGCCACATCTACAATGCCTCCAAGCAAATCAGTACTGCCATTTCACCAGGTGTCTTTCCCTTAAATCTCTCTCTGTTTTGGTGGAGTCTTCATTATATATATATATATATATGACTTTGTCTAACCATTTGATTCTATTCCAGATCAAAACACACAGGCTTTCAAAGAAGTCGCCATTATAAGACATCCACGTATTGGTGAATACGCGATCGGGTTCATCACATCCACCCTTGTTCTCCAGGTCTGTTACAAGAAACTCTTACTTAACCTTTTCTTTCTGGGAAAGATCAGGTCTAAACAAAACTTTGAAATCCTTGCAGACTTACTCGGATGAAGAGGAACTTTGCTGTGTATATGTTCCGACAAATCACCTTTACATCGGGGATGTGTTCCTTGTAAGCACAAAGGATGTGATCAGACCAAATCTCTCAGTTAGGGAAGGCATAGGTAAGGAAATGATCAGTTTGATTTCATCATTAAAACGTTGACAAGTGTTATGCTCTGATCTTTAGGGTGTGAATTATTTATCTGCAGAGATCGTAGTGTCAGGAGGAATGTCAATGCCGCAAGTTCTGTCAACACTTGATATCAGATCGCCTTCAGAAAGAAGTAGAAGTAGTAGAGTTGAAAGAAACTGAAGATTAGTCCTTTGCAGAAAACAAACAGATTCTCAATTCTATTTTTTTCTTCATGTCTTCTCCTTTTGGATTCAGTTAATTTCACATTTGATGTTCAAGCATTAGAAAGCATTAGTGTTCTCTTCTTGATACCGAGTCTATTTGTGCTAACACTGTTTCCGTCTATATACTAGATTCTGCTACACCTCTAAGTTAGCTGTAAAATATATTTATTTCCTTTAAAAGCTTCTCATGGACTCGGTGTTCCTTCTATCTAGGGACGTTATGATGGGTTTACCCAAATCCATAAGTATTGGGCTGGGTTTTTTACCCTAAAATAAATAGATGGGTTTATTATGGGTTATTAATTTTAGAGTATATATCAATTTAGGTAAACCTAATAGGATAACTGGGTACCCACGTTACCCGCAGACTAAAACAAATTAAACGTAGTCGTTTGTTGAAGTAGTCTCTCTCTCTCAACGAGGTTAGATGTTGGAATTTATATGATTGATTCTTTAACTTTACTGGCATATGATACCGATATGAGCAGTAACTTTACTGTTTTGTGTAGATGGATTCGCAGTCACTTAACACACTTGCACAACTCGAGGCTATAAATGAGCAAATGGATGAGGACAGAGAGGAGGATGAAGCTGAACCTCAAGCAGCCCACAGTGAAACTCAAGAGACTCTACAACCAGGTTCAACACAAACGATATTTCAGTCTAACAAACGTTTAAAGGCTGATGTTTGGAAAGAATACATAGCGATAGGTGTAGGGTCAGATGGAAAGAAGAGAGGTCGTTGCATCTATTGTAGTAAGGAGTTAGTAGTAGAAGTTAGGAATGGAACATCAGCTTTGAAATGACATTTAGAAATCTCTCCAATGAACCCTATGGATGAAATGGTGAAAGGAAGTATGATCACAAAGTAGATCGCGAAATTACTAGTGAGATGATTATCTATCATGATTTGCCATTTCGGTATGTCGAGTACGAGAAGGTTAGGGCAAGAGATAGATATTTGAACCCGAAAGTTGTGCACATATGTCGACAGACTGCTGCTGCCGATGTCTTTAGAAGATATGAGATGGAGAAAGAAAAGCTCAAAAGATTTTTTGCAAAGCTCAAAAGTCGAGTTTGTTTTACATCAGATCTTTGGACAGCTCGTAGCACGGTAATGGGATACACTTGCTTGACTGCTCATTATATTGACGAGGGTTGGAATTTAAACAATAAGATCTTAGCGTTTTGTGATATCAAGCTCACACGGGTGAAGAAATAGCTAAAAAAGTTTTCTATCAAAAGCTTCTTAGTTGTGATCAATCTTAACATTCGTTATTAATTTCTTACAGTGTTCTAAAATATGGTCCAGATGGCTGGTAATCATTTGTATTGTTCTTATGTTATATTGTACGATGCTTTATGTGGATTTATATAGTTTGGGCATAATACATTTAGACAGTTGTTATGCAGTCTACGTGGACAACTAGGTAAATTTTAAACATTAACTAGATTTTAACCCGCACGGTTTTTCTTATGTTATAATGTATAGTGCTTTATGTGGATTTATATAGTTTGGGCGAATAATGTTTTTTTTTGTTTTTGTCAACGGGCGAATAATACGTGTAGACGGCTCTCGTAGACAACTGGGTAAATTTTAAACATTAACTAGATCTTAACCCGCACAACCGTGATGGTTTTATTCTTTCTATACTAAAATATTCTAATTTATATAATTTTATTATGTAACAATACTATTTTACATACATTTTCGTAGTTTGTAAAAAAAAATTATTTTGTAAAAATTATTATGTAACAATACTATTTTACATAATTGTATGTTTCATTTCTAAAATTTGGAATTTATATGGAAATTAAATTAAATTGAACCTATATAATAGAGAATAATTTTTTGGGATACTATTAAAAACAACAAAACTTTTTTGGGAAAATTGTTTTTTTAGGCCAAAAAATGATAACTATGTCCTATTAGGCTAATTTCATATACTTTATGTCCTATTACTCTAAATATTTTCAAAATGGCAATATTATCCTTAATTTCAGTTAAAAATTCGAAATTACAATTAATAAAACAATGGTTAAATATTAAAATATAATTTTTAACTAAAATAATTACAAAAAATATTAAAAATCCCCCCAAAAAAACCTAAAGTTTGAAGTTTTTTTTTCTCAAAGGGATCGATAGATCCCATAAGAAAGCGTTTGATCTGAACCGGTCGATTCTGATAAATATATCCAGTCAACGAAAATATGCGGAACATATATTGATCGGCCAAGCCCAGGTCAGTCGGTCGCAGAAGCTCGATCCCACTTCGATCGATTGGTCGCGTCTTTGGGATCGATCGATCCCGTGTCTAGGTAAGTCTTCCAAATCGATTTCCTGGTTTTCATTGGTTAAATCTGGTTTGATTCCCACTTGATTTGAACCAAACAAACACGAGTTGAACTCTTAAAACTCGATTTCTAATCAATCAAACCCATTTTTCTCTTCTCCTTGAAGAACAAAGGGGAGAAGAAGATGGCGTGAGAAGAAGTTTCCAAATCAGTGTTTTAATTTTTTAATTTAAAATTTTATTTTATAAATCACGATTTTTTTTTTAAATCGATTTAATAAATATAAGGAAACATAATATTTTCAAATATTATCTTCCCATATTTTTGGAACTGATTATCTTTATCCATAGAATTTGTATTCTACTATATGTAGAACACAATAAACATGTTTGAAATCGTTTTCTACTAGTTTTAGACTAATAGCAATGTGTAGATTCCAGATTTTACAGATTTTAGAACGATAGGTTAAGCGCGGAATGTGTTTTCTAAATATTTTTATATTACTATTATTTACGTAGATCATGTATTATAAACATATTAGATTCAATGAAAAATGTGGATTACATTTTCTACTTTGTAGAATGTCAATTCTACTTTTTGTAGAACAAAATATGACATTCTACTTTTTGTAGAACAAAATATGAAATTATTATTTAAACATTTCTAGAACTAGGAAAATTATCAATAAGTTGATATAGTTTTTTCATCAGTAATTACTGTTTTTGATTTTTTTTTTTGTTTGTAAAACTATTTATTTGATTTATTTTGGAAAATACTAAAGGGTACTAGAGGAAAAAGTGATACAAAAAAGACTTTTGCCTAATAGGACATAGTTATCATTTTTTTGGCCTAAAAATCAGTTTTCCCAACATTTTTTAAAACTATAATATTTGTACTTGCAAAATAATTTTGTAGTAAAATTCTTATTTGAGAAATTGCTTGAGATACACCTAATTTGAAAGCATTTCCAAAAAATAAATAAAGATATCCTAACTTTTGAACTTATGATTTAATCATTGTTTTGAGTTATAAACTTCTGTAAATAATTCTTATACATTTATAAATGTTTTGCAAGGGTTAATTGTTTCTTTTAATTATAAATGTAACATATTTATGAAAAAATGATAATAATTTAAAGGTAAATTTGAAAAATAACATCAAATATGAAGTAAAACTAAAATTTGTTCGATTTTGTTAGAATTTTCTTAAATAAATATTTGTTTATTTTAAATAAAAAAGACAAGATATTATAATGAGTTATGTACAATTGATAAACTTTCTAAGAAATGGTCCAATTTAAAATATCATACATGGAATGAAGTTGTCACTTCTATTTTAATAAAATAGATAAATTGATCTTTATTTCAAAATTTAAATAGAAATGGATATTGCTTCCAAAAAAATGTTTTAAAAATCTTTGTAAACTGAATCTGTGAAAACTAATAATTTGAAATTGTCAATATCATGAATATATTTTATATAATTTAAATTTGGTTTATAAATCAAAGTTAAATTAAATTTAAATTTCTTATTATATTTTATGATAACTAAAATTAAAATTAATAAATTTTCGGAAATATATTTTAATGATTTTGAAAATATTTTAAAAGATTTTGTTAGAATTTTCTTAAATAAATATTTATTTTAATTTAAATAAAAATAAAGATATTAAAAGATATTATAATGAAGTTATGTATATTTGATAAACTTATAAAAAAATGGTCCAACTTAAAATATCACACATGAAATGATGTTGTGACTTCTCTTTTAATAGAATCGATATACAAAAATTAAAATATTTTTACATATATTATTAATGTTAGTATTGATATTAAGGGTCTAAATGGTGACATAGGAAATGAAGGGGAATAGTCAATTCCTACTCATTTCTTAGAAATTACACAATTTATGAAGAATATTTATTGCGTATTATTTCTTGTCATTCCTTAAATTTTAAAGAATTAAAGAACAAAATCATTCCTTATCAAAATTGATATGGAACAAAAGTAATAAATTTTTCTTTTCTTTTCATTCATTTTATTTTGTTTCTGCTCATTATTTTCTCACTCATTCATATTCTTATTTTAATGGTACCAGTTAGAGCCTAATTGTTATGTATTTTAAAGGATAATTCTCTCAAATAGTCTTTTTCAGTTTTTATCACAAAAATAACCTTCAAAAACTAAAATGACTAAAATAACCATTTTTATTTTAAAAATTTTGAAATCCCTCCAAAACTCCACCCCTTAACTCTAAACTCAAAACCATAAACCCAAAACTCCACCCTTTAACTCTAAACCTTAAGATCTAAGTTAATTAATGCTAGGGATATAAGTGTATATTTACCTCTTTAATAAAAAAATGTGGTCATTTTGATCATTATGAGCTATATTTGTAACAAAAACTTTTTTAGGGCTATCCTGAGGAATTTTTCTATTTTAAGCATATGTATGATTATTGGTAATTGTCTGCAAAATAATTTTAAATTTATAAATTTCTCATCTTATATATTTAGTGTATTTCATTTTTATAATTTAAAACTATTTATATATGTTAAAATATACTTTATACACACAATTACTTGAAGGATAATTTTGTGTTTATTTTTAAAAACTAATATATGTATATATAATAATTTTATATTTATATTTTATGTTAAAACATATATCAGTTTAGGATCCGTTTAAGCGTTTGCTTTTACAGCTAGCCGGTAGAGGTTTATTTACCGCTTGATGACCATATAACCCGTTTTAGAACACTGGTTTATTATGTATATTTATCGGATTTTTTGTTTGATAAATAAATTTATTAATGTTTTGATTTTCATGAATTGTGGAGTTTCAATTTATTGTCTTTTGTGTTTGAATTTTTTTACTATCATCACCTTCTCCGGAAGAGTTTACTTTTGTCCTAAACGAGTACTAATTAGAGTTGGGCTTTCGAATTCTGTTCGGGTAAGGTTAGAATATCATTTATAAAAGTTGGTTGAATATTCACATGAAAGGAAATAGAAAAGAAGAGAAGCTGACCACTTCGGAAAGGAGAGAAGAAAACACCACATGAAAGGAAATAGAATGAGGAGAAAGAGCCTCCCTGGCGGTGACGGAAGCCAAACCACCGGGGAGGCCATGGACACGAGAACGAAGGTTTGGCGGCTGGGGACATAAAATATATGTATAAAATTATCTATACATAGGCATTATTTGAAAAGTAATTTTTCAAAATTTTCTTATGTGTCTTCTCTATAAAAACTTTTACTTAAAATGACATGGGATACTAACAATTGTGACATGACTTATGATAAATTGTGATATAGACAATTATATTTACTGCAGATTATATTTTTGGTACACTTTTCAAAATACGGGAATAACTCATACATCATCTTTAAAATAAACGAATTCAAATATAACATTAAATAATATAATAGTTGACATATAAAAAATAAAATTTTCAAAATATTATTTATTTTATTTTTTAATTATATATTTTTTACTACTAAAACAATTCTTAAACTTTTATGCAATTTTTAAAAACTATAAATATTTAATATTAATATCATTTGTTTTTTTTGATATTAACAAACTTTAGAAATATTATTTAGTTTTATTTTTTGATAATTATACAATTTTATATCTAAATGTTTTTCTTAATTTTGTACAAGCTGATATAATATATTTTAACAAGAATAAATAGATAAAAATATATCTAAGATCATAATTTCAAATTATACATATCTATTTGTAATTATAAATTTAAAATAAACAAAATTTTTATTTTATCTTAAGTTTAGGGTTTAATTAAATTAAAATTAAAAAAAAATATTGATAAGAAAATAATAAAACAGATTTCTAAAATTTAAAAAACAAATATTGATAGGAATATTTCAAGTATTTTTTAGTATGTCAAGTATTTTTTAGTTATTTAATACATTTAATTTTGGTTATTTGTATAGATTTTAGGTATTTTAGACAACTTCACAAAATGAATATTTTGGATATTAAATCAAATAATAGTCATTCTATATTTAATATATATAATTTTGGTTCAGATATTTTTGGGTACCAAAAATATTTTACTTTAGGTCGGGTTAGGTTCCAGTTTTCTAAATACCAAAATTTTGACACAGTTCAGATATTAACCCATTTCAGTTTCGATTTAGTACTACTTTTTCAAAATCGGATTTGGTTTGGTTCTTCGGATTCATATACTTTGTCCATTCTTAACTTTAATGCTTTAGAAATAACCGAATATGAACATAGTAAAAGTATGCAATATTATTTGGTAAGAAGTCATTTTTCTACAAGCCACGATCACGTTAATGTTATAATAATCAATTAGAATGATAGTCTTAATTAATTCTAAATATCATAAATAATGTTTTTAATAAATTTTCTATTTTTAATTTTTAATTTTTAATTTTAACTATTTTTATTTAATAATATTTTAAATTTTATTCAATTATATTTTAAATTAAAACTTAACCTTTAATTCCTTTTTTACCATCGGTTGTATAACATACAACCTATATTTGCAGTATGCCTTGAAGAGACTCAAATATCAGTGACAAAGCAAAGAAGGCCACTAAAAATTTATGATTGTGCCTGTCAATGGCGGACCCAGGATCTCATTTTAGGGTGGTCATAAAATAAGGGTCTTGGCCCAATAAAACAACAATTAGAGAAAACAAATTAAAAAATGCACTACATGTAGTGCGAACCTGAGTTATGGTGTGTCAGTAGATGGATTATGTAACCAACTGATCTACCAAAATCTTCAACAATACGTGCTAAAAGTACAATTATATAATTTAACCTGTGTCATATGACACCCTATTACTCCACATAGGTCCGCCTCTGGTGCCTGTTAATGTAATGGTAACGCTTATGTAACAGGTTTATCGTTAAGAAACAACCCTAGGATGCTCGGGAGGGTCGATCTTGTAATGATTTGGTGGTGATTTATCAGGTTACTAACACTGATTGATAGAGGATCGATTGGTGATTGATGGTCGATGGTAGAGATGGATTCAGTGATGATCTGCGAAAGGATCATGCACTGGTTTGTTTGGTCTTAGTCCGTGAGAGGCAGCCCCACTAGTGAACAAGACCGAGGCTTAGGAAGATCTCTTCTAGCCAAATTCGATGTCCAGCAATTGAACAAAGGAATCACAAGTTTGTAAGAGATTTTTAAACAAGAAAAGTGATTGATTTTATTCAGAAAGTTGCAAAGAGTTTATGTAGAAAGAAAGGAATACAAAGCACTCTTAAAACTTGTAGAAATCAAAAATAACTTAACTAGAAACTAGGTGATCTTGAAGACTGAACAATTGAACAACTTGATGGCTTCTTTCACTTGGTTTGCTTCAGATGTCGACATTGGTTTGGAGTAAACCAGGCCGAGAATTGCTTCCTTCAATTGTCTGGTCTTTGATCTGGTTATTGGCCCATTGAAGAAAAGAAATGGGTCTTTGTCATTGTGTTGGTCGGATTGGGATGAAGATGGCCGAACAACATTAGGCCTAAGGTCTGGTCAATCCGCTTCAGGTTTGGGCTGTCCATCACCATCCAGCTCGCCCAGCTCACCATCCTCACTCTCGCCCAGCTCACCATCCTCACTCTTGTCCAGCTCGACATCCTCACTCTTGTCCAGCTCAAGTAGATCAGCTCGTCCAAGTGTACTGTTCAGCTCGTCCAGCTTCTCTTCAGTGTCACTCTCTTCTAGCTGGTTCAGCTCCTCATGCGGAAGATACTGATTCAGCTATGGTCACATCATTATGCCCTTTTTGTTGTTGATTATGTTGAAACGCAAATGTTGCAGGAATTTGCGGATTTGGATAGCTGTGACTTTTAGCGTTTCATAAAGTATTTTTTTCGTTTATATATTTATATATCTTTATTTGTGTATAAATTTTATAGTGAATATTCTTGGTTTATAGTTTTTATAAAATAAATTATGATACTGTTATTAAATTAAATTAAAATATAAATTTATAATATTTGATTTATAATATTTTAATTTTAAAATATTCTTAGAAATATTTTCATATTTATTTATTCATTCACAACTGTCCAAACCATAAACGCCAGCTGAAACCAACTTTTGATTTTAAAAGTTTTGTAGCGGTTTGAAACAATTTATTGCATTTTATGATTGTAAAACACCAACAACCACTACCAACCGCAAAGTTAGTTTGCAAATGGTAGCGGAGAGACCAGTCATACCTTATGTCTTCCATTCACTTGTCAAACTAGTTCATTCTCTGCAATATTGGATGTTGCAGACTTCCAGCCAAGAAATGGTAATAAACTTACTTCTTTACACTGAATATATTAAGGCTAAGGATGATTCTAATATTCTGATCCAAATAGCTTTAAGCAAGAATGTTCTCTCACCTGATGAAGACTTTTATATGTGGCGGAATTCAATCACTGAGCCCCCTTCGTTATTCTCAGCTTCAAAGCTTTGGAGTTCTCTTTACCCAAATCCTGGCCCAGTTCCTTGGTATAAGGCTGCATGGTTCAAAAAGAGGATTCCTAAGCATGCGTTCATAACATGGATCATAGTGTGGGACATAATGAAAACAAGAGACAAGCTGATTTCATGGGGATTGATGTTCCTGCTTCTTGTCTGCTCTGTGGTCAGATGAACGAATCAACTCCACACTTTTTCTTTGAGTGTGATTATTCCTTTGAGGTTTGGAACAGACTGTTTGAAAGAAGCCGTATACAATGCCCTACTATTCTTGCGGAGATTGTCCCTTGGATCATTGCAGGTCCAGCTGAGGGAAAGTTCACCAAAATCATCAAGCTCATGTTTCAAGCTGCCATATATAATATTTGGAAAGAGAGAAATTCAAGGCTGCATTCCAACATCTCTAAATCGGCTTACTTAGTGGTAAAGGACATCTTCCTGCAACTGCGCTCTAAACTTTTCTCATTAATTAGACAGAGAAGATCAGCATTGTAGGCCCCAACCTCAACAAAACCAAAGAGTATCTTCATATTTATCAGTCTGGTTTGACAGAGTGCAAACATAAATCCTCTTCCAGTTCGTTGTCTAATTATCCTTCTTGCTCCATCAGAGTTTCTTCTTATAAATGTGTTTTATATTAACTCCACTCCTTTCTGATGTAAAACTCTTTGAAATTAATCAGAAATGGTATCTTATGAAAAAAAAAACAATTTCTCAAATAAACCTTTTTAAGTTTGTCACAAAAATAGGCCTTAGAAAATAAAACGATCAAAATAGCTTTTTTATTTTATAAATTTTAATTTTTTCTTATTTTTTTTATTTGAAATCTCATCCATAAAACTCCACCCCTTAACTCTAAACTATATACCCTAAAACCTTAAGCTATATACCCTAAACCTTAAACTCTATACCCTAAACCCAAAATTCCACCCTTTAACTCTAAACTCTAATCTATAGATTAACTAACCCTATGGGTATAAGTGTATATTTATCTTTTTAATAAAATATTTTGGTCATTTTTATCCTTATAGGCTATATTTGTGATATAAACTTTTATAGGGCTATCCTAGGGAATTTCTCATAACATAGTTTATAAATTACTTCAAAACTATAAATATATTATATGTTTTACACATACTTAAACTTTAAAATATTACTAGAGTTGAACCTGCACGTCCGTACGGATATAATTCTTAAAATAATTCATACAATAAATTATCAAATATATATATATTTTGTATACAAATATTATTTTGAAAATTTTACATGTATTGAAATTTATTTTGATAAAACTGTACTCATCATATATTCACCACTCACTTTGTTTAGTTATTGAAAAATGTAACATCATATTAATAATTTACTTTTAAACATTAGTTCTATATGTATTATTATAAATTTCTTATTATTTTTATTTAAAATTTTTGTATTCTTGAAATATATTAAATTAAATTAGTTAATACTATATTTTGAATTTTTTTTATTAATGTATTATATTTTAGTTTTGTGTTTTTAGTTTTACTATAAAAATAAAACATAAAATGATACAACCAAGAAATTTTAATTTATTTTTTTATATATAAAAAGTTAATATGATAGTTTAAAAATGAATTAAGCTATACTAACTATTTTCGAGATTAATTACCCAAAATACATAAAATATGGCCTAGATTAAAATTAGCTACGAACTTAACATTTTTTGGTTTTGTCGCTATACGTGGCAAGTTTCATCGCTAATAGTTATGGCTACGGAAATGTCCTCTCGAATCCTTTGCTATTTTCAATAATTCTTGTAAGTGATGGTAAAGAAAAACAATAATTGCATAATAGAAATGTATTTGGATTTTACATGAAATCTTATTGTTCAGATTTACATTGTTTTCTGCTATAAAAATATCATATATGAATAAATTTAGGATATTTTGTTAAATTTTTAGTTAGTGATCTAACATAGACTTTTTATGGTAGATAAAATTAAGACTCTGTTTTAATATAGTAAATTCTAATGTTTTTAATTACATTAAATGTTTTTGGAAACACTCACGTATAACAAACATAGTTTATAAATTGCATCTTATATATTAAAACATAAGTCACAACTTTGACTCATGTGTGACTTTTTAAAAATGGACCTAATATTAGACCTATTACTAGAAAGTCATGTTACATTTAATCTCTAAACTTATCATTATTATAGGTCTAAATAACTCACTTTCTAGATTATAGGAACTAAATAATATGTCTATAACACAATATTATTACATTATAGGAACTAAATAACTAGCAATCCTTTCCAAGCAAAAAAATTGATCTGGAAACAACCAATTCAATAAAAAAAATATATGATAAAATTATTATATTTTAAAAGTGATAGACACACCTCATATATATATATATTATAATATATACCAATTTAGAATTAAAAACAAAATGTTTATATAAAAATAAATAAAAACAAATACTCGCGCGGTTGCGCATGTCGAGATCTTGTGTATTGTTAAGAAACAACATATTAGTTTTAAAAATAAGATTTCTTTATCATCTATATATCAGTTATAAATAAAAGAAAAATACTAACTAATTATTATGATTTAGTTATTTTGTAGATATTTATATTTCTGCAAGATCAAGGGAGAATCATCTAGTTCAAATATATGTATATGCAAACCAAATTCCGATTCTTAGTTTTCTACTAATTATGCCACTTTTTTATAATGCTGATTTGTTATGATATTATGAGAAAGATTACATAGACGATTCAACAACCGACAATACTACATGTTTTATGAGGATCTACGCCTAACTGCATCATCTGAACCGTCCTATGAAAATCCACGACTGACAAGATTTACTTGCACCATGTTGAGGATCCCTTGTAAGCATTTCTTCCATAGTCGCATAATTGTTGAATAAATCGCTTACTCTGGGAATTGAAACATGGACCTCCTATAATGTTCAATCTACAAGAAATTGCATTTGAGATTCGAACCCCAGATTTGGGCGTAGAAGCCTTTAAACCTTAACTAGTAGACTACGGTGCTTCCATTAATTATGCCACTAGTTTTTGTTTTGAAAAATAAATAATGTAAACTAATATATAATGACACGAACTAATTCATCCAATACCAAATTTTTATATATCTACTAAAATAATACAAAAAACGTTATATTATTCTGATACAGGAGACTATTTAGTACAACTTATTTGATTCGATAGAGTTATATCACTTTGGCGTTTCCTAAAACTAGTATAGGACTGAACAACAACAACAAAATTCATTATAAACTAGTTGATAAATCTAGTTTTTCAGAATTATCCTAAACTAAGATAATATTATTATTACTTTGGTGATTCCCAAAACTTGTAGGACTATGACTTGTAGTACCCTTTATATATGATGAAGATATAACAAACTAAGAATAACTTCGAACATTCGTACCCCCTGATCTTCGGTACAAATCAGAAAACTCTCACAGCAAAAAAAAAAAAACCTCTAGTTCAAAAACAAAGAGATGTCGATGAATTATCTTATTCTCCGTTTTGTTTCGGTATTTAGTGCCATAATCATGATGATGAGTAACACAGCCTTGTCGTACACAGGAAACGTGTTGATCAAAAACTCCCTGCAAAACCAAAAGGACCTCATAGTCCATTGCAAGTCCGCGCACAAAGATATGGGATACCATAGGGTGCATCCCACAGGATCCTACAATTTGCTCTATAAACTTCATTATGATTCAGATTTTCCTTATAACGAGAACAATCATATATGGTGCCATGTATGGCAAGGACAAGGTTTCAAGCATCACCAAGTGTTTAATGTTTATGATGGCGACCATTGGGAAGCTAAAGAAGACGGAATCTATCACCAGTGGGCGTTGATGTACGTTTGGGATGCGGCTATATCAAAAGCTTCTTCGTTTGGAGCGAGTTGTATCTCCTTAGGCTTGTTGTTAGCTTCTTCCTTGTTTTTCTCTTTTATTTTACCTACTCTTGTCGTTTAGTAAAGCTTGTTTTCTTTTAATTTTCTGATGAATTTCGGAGTTTTTCTTTTATACATATTTTTGTGTGTTGGAAATTCTACTGTCGAAATCGTGAAGAGAGTTTATTTCCCCGTGTCTTAAACGAGTTCTAGGTGATGATTGTTTCCATTAATTTTTTGTTTAAGTTTTTGGTTTTTAAATTTTGGTTTTAGATTTTAGTTTTTGGTTTTAAACTTTTAGGTTCTTGTTTTTGATTTTTAGCTTTTTGGTTTGGTTTTTAGTTTTTGGCTATGGTTTTTAGTTTTTAGTTTTTGGTTTTGATGTATTCTTGGTTTTTCATAAAATAATTAATATGTTGTTTTAAAATAATAAAATAAGTAGCAATAAAATATTTTAAAATTACCATTAAAATTTATCAAAATATAGTGGTTGTTATTTAAAATAAAAACAATTTACATGTTTTAAAATTATTTTATTTTAAGTCTTATACTAAAATATAAATAATAAAATATAAAAAGTTTAAAAAATAAAAACATTTTGAAATTTTGAAACTATTTATAAATTCATTAATGTTTAAATGATAAAAAAAATGTCTAGGAATTTATTTCATTATTAATTAATAACTAAATAAGTAATATTTTCATAATTAAATAAATAAATAATAATTTCATGATAATTTAAATACTAAAAATTAATAATTTGTTTATTAATTATTTAATTATTAATAAATTAAATGATAAATATTTGTATAGGAATTTATTTAATTACTTACAGATATAATATTCTTTATAAAAATATTGTTTTTTAATTATTAATTAAAATATAATATTTTATACAAAATTCGTTTTTGTATTAAAACCGCACAAAAGTTGGTTTTTGTCTTTTTTCACAAATTGGTTGAAACTTTGAAATATATTTAGGGAATCTATTTGTTAAAATATTTGATTGGCAAATCAAATGGTTTCTAAAAGATAAAAACTAAAAGCTATAATTTGATTGGATGAAAATGGTTTTTAGAAAAACTAAAACAAAAACCACAAACAATCATCACCTTAGTTTTGTCCTCATTATTTTGTTTGTAGTAAACCTCTTTTTTTTCTTTGACTAACTACGTGGATTTTGTACATTCAAGAACCTAAAATAATAGGGGGATGTAAGTTTTGGATGGTTATTTACTTATTTAGCTTAGGCTTTGAACAGTTAATGATAATAAGAAATCAGGATAAGTTTTCGTTTCAGCCGTTTGTTCATAGACGCATGAAGTTTTGAGATTTCTCAGTAGAATAAGATTTGTATCTTGCAGACCAACTATTTAACGGATGGTTGGCTAGATTTTGGTTATGAAATAAAGTAAAAAAAATCCGTGAAACATAAACTAAATAATATTTATATTTTTTTGTGATAAAGATTATATATATATATATATATATATATATATATATATATATATATCATTAAGATTTAGATTAATTGATTTAGATATATATATATATATATATATTTATCGCAAAACTTAACGTAAGATATCCACCTCTTTTTTGGGCTCCCGTTTTCTCTCTTTTTGTTAGGATCCCTCACCTAAGAGAAGTAAAGCTGCTGATTGGGTTTTTTCCTCTTTTGCTTTGAAAACACACAAAATCTTATTCTTTTGGTTGAGAATTTACCAAATCTACCAAATCTTTAAGTTATTCTCAATTTTTCAAGGGATTTCGGTGAGCCGCCTTTTGGTTTATACAAAACACGAAGAACATTGTTCCACAAAACATATTGTTCTGGCGGATATGGGGAATATTGACCGTGCTTTTGAGTCCATGTCACTGGAAGAAGAAGAAGTGGCTTTTAACTTGCCTGGCCTACCTCAGTTCAGTGCAAAGGAAATGAACAAGTTGAGTATTATGGGACGTACGCTATACCCTGAGAAGCAAAATATTGCTGATCCCATTAGGGATATGCCAAGGAAGTGGCAAGTTGCTGGGAGGGTGCAAGGAGTTGCCCCATCTAAGACCACTTTTCAGTTCATCTTTAAGTATGAGCATGACATGGAAGAGGTGTTAAGGAAGAGTGTTTGGACGTTTAATGACTGGAGTATTGTCATTGATCGGTGGAAGGAGAAGCCAGATGAGGACTATCTAAAGTACTTACTGGTTTGGGTTAGGATTCGTAATATCCCTGTAAATCACTACACTGTCGAAGCTATCGCAGCGCTAGGGGATCTTATTGGTAGAGTCGACGTGGTGGCTTGTGATCCCGACATGCCGCAAACTAACGACTATGTTCGAGTTAGGGTTTTATTTGATGTATCAAGACCGGTGAGACGATCTAAAGTGGTAAACCTACCAAAAGGTGGTGGCTCAGCCACGATCTGGTACAACTTCGAGCGGATACAGAAACGATGCCATCATTGCCAGCGGTTAACTCATGAAAAGGATAAGTGCCCTATTCTCATTAAGGAGCGTAGAACGGAAGCGCATGTCCGAAGGGATCTAATCATACAGGAAAAACAGAAGTCGGAGGATGTAAAACAGACTTATGTTGTTACCATTGAGAAAGATGACCCGCTATATGGAGTTTTAAACGAGGAGCAAGTTGGTGTGGACAAAGCAACGGGGCGGAGAATAATTAATGCAGAGGTCCTCCAACAGATGCGAGAATATATTTTAGCGACTGAGGGAGGGGAAAAACTAGTCAGACAGGAACGGGTGAGGAAATCTGTTACAGATTTGGATAATGATCCTATGGCTCAAAAGAAGTTCTTGAGATTGGAAGCTCCCCCGATAATCACTAATGAGGTCGATAAAGGGAAAGGCCTTGTTTATGGCTATTCAAAAAAGACAGCTCCACTCCAGAAGGAGGATGAAGGAATACGGGGCTTGAGTTCGAGTGCGGACATTGGAAGCGCTGCTTCAATGAGGTTACCTCTGGGATGCGAGGAGGAGCGTGGATCACATCAAGAGGGGACCGGGACAAACCTTTTCGTTGATTGTTCTACGGGTTTTAGCATTGGTTCTTCCATTTCTAGATCTTCCGGGACACCAAAGGTTAAAAAGGCTGGTAGGAACAGACCACCGAAACGGTTTCGTAGACAACAACTGAGGTTAGACTTACTGCAGCCTGGAAAGGGGGAAGATGCCTCGCAGGGAGAAAGTGTAGTCTCGAAAAGAAAGGCAAGAGAGATGGCGGGGAATTTTTCAAAAATCGCAAGGCGTAACAATCAAGAGGTGGTCCCGAATGGGGGACTGCCAGATCAGTAATGAGTATACTGAGCTGGAATTGTCGAGGCTTGGGACGGTCTCAAGACTTGACGATTCTCCATCTCAAGGAGATACGTAAAAAATATTTCCCGGAGATAGTTTTTCTAATGGAAACGAAGCAGGGGAAGGATAGGATGGTGGATGTGAAGATAGAGTTGGGGTATGAAAGAGTCTTTACGGTAGAGCCAGAAGGTCTGAGTGGAGGTTTAGCTTTGTTGTGGTCAGGTGAAGCTGGATGTTCGCTATGCTGATAAAAACCTCATTGACGTTGAGATTACTTTTGCGGGTGTGAATTTTTTCATGTCATTTGTATATGGAGAACCGGGTTACCATGGAAAAGAGAAAATTTGGGAAAGATTAATGAGAATTGGTGCTCACAGAAGAGCATGCTGGGGCTGGGTTGGAGACTTCAATGAGATCCTTCACAATGGGGAGAAAATAGGAGGCCCGAGTAGAAGTGAGAAATCTTTCGAGGATTTCAGAGAATATGTAAGAGCTTGTGAAAGGGCGGAGCTTAGTGGTTTTGAAGATAGTTTCACGTGGTCAGGGGTAAGAGGTAAGAAATATATCCAATGCAAACTGGATCGATGTTTCGGAAACAAGGAATGGAAACGATCTTTTGCGAAAGCAACTCAAGTCTTTCTGGAAAGACTGGGGTCTGATCATAAACCCGTTCTCGTGCGTTTGTTGGGACATCAGTCAGGACCTCGAGGCTCCTTTAGGTTCGACAAGCGGATGGTTGGTAAGCAGAAAGTTCGTGATCACATTATGGAGGTGTGGAACGCACAAGGTGGAGGTGGCCAACGATCTCTAGTGGATCGGTTTGGGAGTGTACGTCGCTGCTTGGGAAAGTGGAAGCGAGAAAATGGCCTCAACTCTAAGGAAAGATTGTGCGTGGTTAGATTGGACCTGGAGAATGAATATGCAGCAGGGGATCTTGACTGGGGAAAAATAAACTTTTTGAAATCGGAAATAGCGAAAGCTTACCGAGAGGAAGAAGAGTATTGGAGCCAAAAGAGCAGAGATAAATGACTAGTGGTAGGAGATAATAATACTAGCTTCTTTCATGCATCGGTGAAAGATTCTAGACAAAGGAACCAACTATCTAAGCTGATCAATGACGTGGGCCAGGAGGCTACAAATGCTGAAACTATGGGTCATATAGCGGTGGAATATTTCACGTCCCTTTTCTCGTCGGGTGAAGATGGGGACCTTGAGGAAATCTTTATTGACTTCCTTGCCAAGGTAACGACAGACATGAATGCAAGACTGCTAAAGGAAGTGTCAGACGCAGAAATTCGAGATGTTGTTTTCGGTATCAAAGCATCGAGTGCTCCGGGTAATGATGGGCTCAATGGTCTTTTCTTCCAGAAGTACTGGGACATTATTGGTCCTGAGGTATCAAAGGAGATAAAAGGCTTCTTCACCACAGGGTCATTCCCGCGTGAATGGAATAAAACGCAGCTCTGCCTTATACCGAAGGTGATTAGTCCAGTGAGAATGGTGGATTTGAGGCCGATTAGCTTATGCAAGGTTGTGTATAAAATCATATCCAGAGTCTTGGTGGCAAGGGTGAAACCACTGCTGGGGGGAATTGTCTCTACTACTCAATCGGCTTTCGTCCCTGAAAGGTTAATCTCGGACAATATTATCATAGCTCATGAGGTGGTAAATGGTCTGCGCACTCATAGGACCATAGCCAGTGAGTACATTGCGATTAAAACAAATATGTCTAAAGCATATGATCGGATTGAATGGAGATATCTGGAGAGGTTATTGATGGCTATGGGGTTTGAAAGGAAGTTTGTGGACTGGATAATGTTTTGCGTTACTTCAGTCACTTATTCGGTCTTGATAAATGGAGAGGAAAAAGGAAGCATCATACCTCAGCGGGGGTTGAGACAGGGTGATCCCTTATCACCCTTTCTCTTTGATCTGTGCACTGAAGGGCTCTCTCACCTCCTGAACCGGGCCGAGTACAATGGGGCCATTGAAGGAATTAGTTTTTCTGGTGAGGCGCCGTCGATACATCATCTGTTTTTCCCTGATGATTCTCTCCTTATGGTTAAAGCGAATGTCTCGCAATGTACTGAGATACGACGGATCCTGCAGCTGTATGAGGTCAACTCTGGTCAGATGATCAGTTTAGCAAAATCAGCGATAACCTTTGGAAGGAACATTGAGGTATCTCGGAAAAACTTAATCAAAGGAATCTTGGGTATCGAGGCTGAAGGGGGGACTGGTAAATACTTAGGCCTTCTGGAGTGTTTCAGCGGATCTAAAGTGGAGATGCTACGGTATATTAAGGAGAAGATGAACTCGCGATTCCATGGATGGTATGGGCGCTTTATGTCAGCAGGAGGCAAAGACGTGTTGTTAAAGACAGTGACTATGGCAATGCCGGTCTTCGCCATGTCTGTCTTTAAACTACCTAAGACCACATGTAAAAACCTAACTAGTGTGATGTCCAACTTTTGGTGGAATGCACAAGATGGGAAGTCGAAGATCCATTGGATTGCCTAGGACAAATTGTGTCTGGGTAAGGATCTAGGAGGGATGGGGTTTAGAGACATTGAAAAGTTCAACCAAGCTTTGCTTGCGAAGCAAGGTTGGCGGCTTATGATGGATCCTGACTCTTTGTGCGCTAGGTTTTTGCGGAGTCGATACTATCCCAATGGGAGTTTCTTGGAGGCGTCTCTGGGGGCTCGGCCTTCGTATGCATGGAGGAGTATAATCTTTGGAAGGCAGCTGCTGGAGAAGGGTCTTAGAAGAACCATTGGCTCTGGAGATGAGACCTCGGTGTGGATGGACAAATGGCTTTTTGGTGAGGTTCCAATGGCTCCTCTACGTAAGCCTGTTCTGTTTGAAGTCGACCTAAAAGTGTGTGATCTTATAAATCCGCAAACTAAGGCTTGGGACAGGGGGAAACTGGAAGAGAATTTTTTTTCCTCCTCACCTGGAGCATATATTAAAACAGAAACCCATCCCAGGAGAAAAGGATGGTTATGAATGGGTTCACACACACTGGTGAGGTTACACTGTGAAGTCTGGGTATTGGTTAGCCTCTCGCTTAGATGACTCAGATGTGAGGAAGGGAAGCAGTGCTCAACCATCAATTAACGGTTTAATCCAAAGAGTATGGAAGGTGGAAACAGTACCGAAGATTAAGATCTTCATGTGGAAATCCTTATCAAATGCGTTATCAGTAAATGACGGTCTGTTAGCAAGGGGCCTGAAGATCGACCCTAGATGTCAACGGTGTGGTATGGACGGTGAGTCTATCAACCATGTACTCTTTACTTGCCATGCGGCTAGAAGGGTGTGGGCTGAATCCAACTTCCCTTTCCCTCGCCGGATTTTTGAAAACAGAACTTTGTTCGAAAATTTCTACTATCTACTTTTCCCGACGAATGGTTCAAGAGTCCCTGATGAAGTAGCTCGTTTGTTCCCGTGGTTGCTCTGGCTCCTATGAAAGAATAGGAACTCTTTATTTTCGATGGTAAAGAATTCTCCGCTCAGGATACGGTAGCAAAAGCAAAGGAGGATTCTAGTCATTGGTTTGAAGTTCAGAAATGTGTGAGGGAGGATATGGCGAAAGATGCACAAGAAGAACGAGCTCAGAGCAAGTGGCAGGCGCCAACAGATGGTACTTTAAAATGTAATGTGGGGGTACAATGGTTTAAACAGAAACGGATTCTCGAAGCTGCTTGGGTTGTGAGGAATCATCGGGGTGATACTCTTATCCATAGTAGAAGGGCTTTTATTAATGTAGGATCCTTTGTGGAGGCTAAGTTCTATGTCTGGTTATGGGAGATTGAATCAATGCATAGCCATCATATTGGAAGTGTGCTCTTTGAAATGGAGGTTGGAGATTTATAGGGGGCTGTCACTAAACCGAGAGCATGGCCAGCCTTTAGATATGAAGGAGTTGAACTGCGGAAGGCTTTGGATTTAATTCAAGAATGGGATGTGCAGGTCGTTAATTCTAAAGTAAACAGATGTGCTCATGCTATTGCAAGAAGTGTAACGAGAGAGAAGAAATACCAATCCTACGTAGCACAGGGTAGTCCCCGATGGCTGAAGGAAATGTTTGAGGAGGATCAACAAGGTGTTTGATCGTTTTGTAGAAGAAGCTGGTGGAACAATGCTTTGGATGATTTTGGTGCGTTCGGGTGGAGCTGTATGCTCGTTTTCCCTTTTGGTTTTGTTTCTGGTTTTGTTCCTATTTTTGTGTTGGACTTGTGCGATTTTGGCTTTCCTTTTGGAACTAGTAATAAATCTTACTCAGAGTTAAAAAAAAAAACTATACTAGTTCTAAGTTTTGTGTATATTTTACAACTAGGTGATTTTCTCGTGCTCATGCACGGACATAAATATTTATAAAATAAATATACTATACTAATTGATTGATATTTACTTTTAGTTTTAAATTAATTTATGATTTGTATGTATAATTTATATTAATAATATTATATTACTTTAATTATACATTTGATTTTAGATATTTTATATCTAATCGGTTTTGTTATTTTTACAATCGATTCAGTTATCATTTGGACATATTGGATTTCATCTATTTCTTTGAATTCAACTATAATATTATTTTTTCCGGATATATTAATTTTTTGATTAATTTTCTTATTTGTATCTAGGTTGCTTGTTGTCTTAGATACGTAAGTATATTTTAGTAAAATTATGTAAAACTTAAGATATATTAATTATGCTTAAAATGAAATAAAAAATTAAACTAAAGTGTCTTTTCCAAATTGCATAAATTAATATAATTATAATATTATAAAGTCTTATCCATATATATAAATTTTACAAAAGAAATAAATTGTAATATTCAGTTAATATTTTATTTATCATTTGTTAATATGTTTTAAGTCATCCTTTAATTTAAATTTATAAAATAAATAAAAATTTATTATATAATTATATATTCTTATAAAAAAAATTTATTATATAATTATATATTCTTATAAAATAAATAAATTATATATTCATATTTTAGTTAAATCTATGATTTTAGATATAAGTTGGATTAGGAGAGTCACTCATGTTGTAGTTATTTGATCAAAAGATGTTTATTGTTGAAATTTATTTTTAGTTTTTTTAATATCTCTTAAAATATGCAGTAAAAATGTGATTGTTTTTGAGAAATTATATTATATAAGTAAATAAAAATTTATATTTTTTTTGTTGTAATTGTAAGATATTATAGTCAACTAAATATATGAAAAATAAAAGAAAACATTTCAAAATACTAATTATAAATTACGTTTTTGTTATAAATCATATTGTGGATGTCCATAACCGGCCCGGTTCATAACCGGCCCAATGCTAGAGAGAGAGAGAGTCGACCGTGAGGAGAGAGAGAGAGAGAATCGTCATCTTGCCTTTTCCTTATTAGATTTTGATTTGTACTCTTTACATATTTATATTTTCTTTCTCTAGTCTTTCCTTTATTCTATGACGGTGAAATTCTCTATATATAAAGGGCTCCTTATGTTTATGAATAAGAGAAAAACATACAGATTATATTCTCTAGTTTCACAACACGCTATCAGCACGATAGAATCTAAATCCCTAAGCTAAAACAAACCGCCTAAACCCTAACCCTAATCGGCGAACATCCTTACCGGCGAACCATCGTAATCCCGATCGCGAAACCTTACATCCCGATCCTTGTTTGCAATCTGTTCCTGATCAACTTCAGCTCAAGGTGTTCCTGATCCTAGCTCAGACGATCTCGGCTTGTTCAACCTCAGCTCGCAAACAAGACGATCTCAGACAGCTCGCG